>NC_064615.1:61396182-61699060 GCF_023898315.1 Schistocerca nitens
CCCACATCATTCGTTCCGAAATGTTTGTATTTTGTTCCGTATTATGCCCTGGAGTCTGTTGACGTGCAGTTTATACACTCCTGGAAATGGAAAAAATAACACATTGACACCGGTGTGTCAGACCCACCATACTTGCTCCGGACACTGCGAGAGGGCTGTACAAGCAATGATCACACGCACGGCACAGCGGACACACCAGGAACCGCGGTGTTGGCCGTCGAATGGCGCTAGCTGCGCAGCATTTGTGCACCGCCGTCGTCAGTGTCAGCCAGCTTGCCGTGGTATACGGAGCTCCATCGCAGTCTTTAACACTGGTAGCATGCCGCGACAGCGTGGACGTGAACCGTATGTGCAGTTGACGGACTTTGAGCGAGAGCGTATAGTGGGCATGCGGGAGGCCGGGTGAATGTACCGCCGAATTGCTCAACACGTGGGGCGTGAGGTCTCCACAGTACATCGATGTTGTCGCCAGTGGTCGGCGGAAGGTGCACGTGCCCATCGACCTGGGACCGGACCGCAGCGACGCACGGATGCACGCCAAGACCGTAGGATCCTACGCAGTGCCGTAGGGGACCGCACCGCCACTTCCCAGCAAATTAGGGACACTGTTGCTCCTGGGGTATCGGCGAGGACCATTCGCAACTGTCTCCATGAAGCTGGGCTACGGTCCCGCACACCGTTAGGCCGTCTTCCGCTCACGCCCCAACATCGTGCAGCCCGCCTCCAGTGGTGTCGCGACAGGCGTGAATGGAGGAACGAATGGAGACGTGTCGTCTTCAGCGATGAGAGTCGCTTCTGCCTTGGTGCCAATGATGGTCGTATGCGTGTTTGGTGCCGTGCAGGTGAGCGCCACAACCAGGACTGCATACGACCGAGGCACACAGGGCCAACACCCGGCATCATGGTGTGGGGAGCGATCTCCTACACTGGCCGTACACCACTGGTGATCGTCGAGGGGACACTGAATAGTGCACGGTACATCCAAACCGTCATCGAACCCATCGTTCTACCATTCCTAGACCGGCAAGGGAACTTGCTGTTCCAACAGGACAATGCACGTCCGCATGTATCCCGTGCCACCCAACGTGCTCTAGAAGGTGTAAGTCAACTACCCTGGCCAGCAAGATCTCCGGATCTGTCCCCCATTGAGCATGTTTGGGACTGGATGAAGCGTCGTCTCACGCGGTCTGCACGTCCAGCACGAACGCTGGTCCAGCTGAGGCGCCAGGTGGAAATGGCATGGCAAGCCGTTCCACAGGACTACATCCAGCATCTCTACGATCGTCTCCATGGTAGAATAGCAGCCTGCATTGCTGCGAAAGGTGGATATACACTGTACTAGTGCCGACATTGTGCATGCTCTGTTGCCTGTGTCTATGTGCCTGTGGTTCTGTCAGTGTGATCATGTGATGTATCTGACCCCAGGAATGTGTCAATAAAGTTTCCCCTTCCTGGGACAATGAATTCACGGTGTTCTTATTTCAATTTCCAGGAGTGTAGAACGGGCGCCTGGTATACTGCCGGTATCTCCTGAGGCGGTTCCTCATTAAGGCATGGCCCAAGATTACCTGGGGCAAGGCCGTTGAATGTTGTTTTTGTGTTGTACTAGCAATGGCGTCAGTCATTGCATTTCGGACAGCAGTAGTAAGAGCCTCCACCGCCACATCAATTTGTTGCGTGTTCCTAATTTCGTGGGTATCCGGAATACGACTATGAAGCGCTTGTAGTTCAGTATCCTCCGTGGTTCTGTGTCCTCTAGTGTTTCTTCTGTGTGTAGTATTAAAGGAAAGTGGTCTGAGGCCAGATCGTTTTCAACCATAAGGTTGAGTGTGCATGTGATGCCCTTGATGAGCGCTATGTCTAACACGTTGGCCTGTGTTGGGCCTGTGTAGGCAAATACATGGGAACGTCCGGCACAAGTACAATGTAGTTTCGGCCTAGTGCAAGTTCGTGTAGTTTCTTGCCGTTGAGGTTCGTATTCGTGAGTTCCAATCGGCGTGTTTTGCGTTTAGATCTCCAGCAGCGATTACCCGCGGTGCTATGTTGAGAACTGTGCTGATATCGCGTGTTATTATGTTTCTAGGAGGATTGTACAGCGATACCAGTGCGGTGTTGGCTACTTTGAACTTGACCCTGACGGCCGTGGCCTCTAGTCTCTCAAGTGCAAAAAATGGTTCAAATGGCTCTGAGTACTATGGGACTTAACATCTGATGTCATCAGTCCCCTAGAACTTAGAATTACTTGAACCTAACTAACCTAAGGACATCACACACATCCATGCCCCAGACAGGATTCTAACTTGTGACCGTAGCAGTCGCGCGGTTCTGGACTGAAGCGCCTAGAGCCGCTCGGCCACAACGGCAGGCTCTCAAGCGCAGGGAGCTCGACGTTCATGTGTTCTATGTCTTTGTGTATGAAGATTTCTCTGCCGCCACCCCTCCTGCCGTCCATTCGGTCGGTACGGTAAACACAATAGCCTGGGGTATTTAGCTCTTTGTGAGGCGTAAGCAGTGTTTCGTTCAGTAGCACGATTCGGATACCCTTTCGCTCCATGAGCACATCCATTTCTGCTCTTTTGTTTGCGATCCCGTTGGCACTCCAAAACGGGATCTGTGAGTTTATGTTGGCGTCTGTGTTTCGGGGCTGGTATGGCGTGTTATCCATGTAATGGTGTAAATAGTGGCTTGACAATGGTTTCTATGCTAGTCCAGTTGAGCGAGCCCGACATGAACTGCGTGAAGAGTTGTGAGACACACCCCATAATCTTCATGACTACTTCGGTAGTCGTGAGTCCACAAAATAATGTCTCCATTATTCTTCTTAGTGTTGAGGTAATGTTGGGAGCGTCGGCCCGTGGGTTGCTGGTTGTGTTAGCAGCCGATGGTACTTGTGTTGGTGTCTGGTGTGCGATGGCTTGTGTGTCAGCTGTCTGAGTGATAGTTGTGGACGCCTGAGTGGTCTCTGTGGTGAGTGGGTGTGTGGCGTGGTTCGTTGTGTTGGTGACCGAATTGTGTACGTGTGTAATGGTGTCCTGTTGTCAGCGTGCTTGTTGTGGTGTGGTCGTGTCTCTCCTGTTCTGGTTGTTTCTCCTTCTCCTTCTCTGCCGTTGTGGCTGCCCCGTGTACGTGCGCTCATTTCATCTTTATCTTCAAGCCAACAGGCAGTGCCGTAGGTAGTAGTTAAGTAGCCAAAGGGGAAAATTACGTTGTATGGTGATATGAAACTTGCCGTGTACACTTCATCGCATTTAAATCCACATCTGATATCTAGACCAGAGTAATTCCTAACCAATTTGGCAGTGAGCCACTTGTTTTGGAAAGTAGATCTGACTGACACTGCACGGAGATACCTGTCGATGAGGAAACGAAACGGATCCTTGTCAGACATACGTCCCTTGGCTTAGTTAGACACAAAAATAAGTGACACGCTCGCCTGTGATTCTTAATAATAGCTAATTCAGAATTAAATACCTGGCAGAGGGTTCATCGATCCAAGCTCAAGTTAGTTTCTCTAATGCTGTAACTGTAACCAGGGTTACAAGGGAACACATTTATAACCTGAAGAGTCCGAAAGCCCACGAACTGAATAACTGACTCGATAAGTTCTTCTTTTCTATTTAATCGAGCCTTAACGTCCTAAGTCATGTGAGACCTGAGCTTCTCCCGGCGTATACAATGTTCAGACAACTTACGGGAATGCAGCTGAGTGACGTCATCAGCTACTGCCGACATTTCGACAGGTACACACTAGAGATCTGCAACGCTTTGTATTCGACTCGCCAGCTGAAGGGGACCGAACCGCTAGTGGCCGGCCACACATGGTTCTGTTCGGTCACGTCCAGACTCCAGATATGTCAACACCTGAGCATGAACGTGTAACCTCCCCCTCACTAATCGACCTTAATGACAGTGAAAAATTAAACCGCGTGTACCTAATGGAAATTTGGGAAAAGGAATCGTCACCGAGGTTAATTTGTCGGTAAAGAGGGAGGAAAGGGTTACATATAAATGAAAGGAAAAATGCTAACGAAACTGGTGGAAATTAATTTTGAAATAGGGGTAAAGTTAATAAAGAAAGTAAATGTGCGGTCGTTACGTTAACAATCAACTAGCGGTAATTAGATATTTGAGATTTGGGGGAAATTACGGTCGCGAGTCCTAAGGACAATTACTATAGTAACTGAAAAATAAAGATTATTACACATATAATTAGCACTAGAAGCGTGGCAACTGAAGGTTGACACGTGTAGTGTGAAAACTGAAAGTTTGTCAGAAGTAATAAATTTCGCTACACTTAATTTAGCAAAAGAATTAATAAAACCGGAAAATTGAAAGTTAATTTAGTGACTGAAGTTAATAGTGAGCTTTCTTTCTGAAGCACATCGAATTTCAGTAAAATACGGTTAGTCTTGGATTACCTCAACAATCATTTCAAAAGCTACTTGAATCTACGCAATTTACAAATAAGAGATTTAACTTTGAACTTGAATTAAGTGATTCTGAACAATTAACAATAGTAAAATTTAGTACGTACCAAGCTGAGCTGCAGTCACAGGTAAGCTAAAATATGGTAACAAAACTAGCACTCTTAATTTGTGCTTGTGTAATCTAAGTATTTTAGCCAGCTATGAATACTTTAACTGAACTTTGAAATTAAAGCATTGAAATGGAATTATGCTGGCGTTTGAATTTCAACGACACTCGGGTTCATTTCGGAAAAGGACTGGACCCTGCTTGGTAATGCAATTGGGACAATGAGCAACAAAGGTTCATGCTAAGTAGCTGTAATTTTGTGATGCAACAATTTTAAAAGTTTGAAAAGCTGAGGTCTGCCATACAGTTCTAAAACCTTACGTGCTTCCAGTCTTCCTTGTTGGTTGATTGAAGGTTTGAAGCCGTCGATCGAGGATGTGGCGACAGTCACTCATTGTCGGCCGTCGCTGTTGCAGAAGCTGGATGTTGGCGCGCCTTCTTCTCGACACGGTCACCAGACGAAACGGGCTCTTGATGTGCGCCAGCTAATGCTTCCCGTCCGCGACACCATGTCAGAAACTATCATCGCAAGTCGAGCGCAATTACATGCTGCCAAACCCCGAAAGCGCGGCAACTCGCGGGAGCTTCACACAACACACCTGCTCCACTCGCTACTCCAGCCAGACTCTCTCATGCTCTGCCCGCGCTCCACGCGGCAAAGTTAACACTACCAAAGATCCTAAAGACTTGGGTTCTCCACACGACCTATCGATGTATTCGTTCGATAGTATAGTTTTCCCTAGGCAAGACCCAGCGTAAAAATACACTCCTGGTAATTGAAATAAGAACACCGTGAATTCATTGTCCCAGGAACGGGAAACTTTATTGACACATTCGTGGAGTCAGATACATCACATGATCACACTGACAGAACCACAGGCACATAGACACAGGCAACAGAGCATGCACAATGTCGGCACTAGTACAGTGTATATCCACCTTTCGCAGCAATGCAGGCTGCTATTCTCCCATGGAGACGATCGTAGAGATGCGGGATGTAGTCCTGTGGAACGGCTTGCCATGCCATTTCCACCTGGCGCCTCAGTTGGACCAGCGTTCGTGCTGGACGTGCAGACCGCGTGAGACGACGCTTCATCCAGTCCCAAACATGCTCAATGGGGGACAGATCCGGAGATCTTGCTGGCCAGGGTAGTTGACTTACACCTTCTAGAGCACGTTGGGTGGCACGGGATACATGCGGACGTGCATTGTCCTGTTGGAACAGCAAGTTCCCTTGCCGGTCTAGGAATGGTAGAACGATGGGTTCGATGACGGTTTGGATGTACCGTGCACTATTCAGTGTCCCCTCGACGATCACCAGTGGTGTACGGCCAGTGTAGGAGATCGCTCCCCACACCATGATGCCGGGTGTTGGCCCTGTGTGCCTCGGTCGTATGCAGTCCTGACTGTGGCGCTCACCTGCACGGCGTCAAACACGCATACGACCATCATTGGCACCAAGGCAGAAGCGACTCTCATCGCTGAAGACGACACATCTCCATTCGTCCCTCCATTCACGCCTGTCGCGACACCACTGGAGGCGGGCTGCACGATGTTGGGGCGTGAGCGGAAGACGGCCTAACGGTGTGCGGGACCGTAGCCCAGCTTCATGGAGACGGTTGCGAATGGTCCTCGCCGATACCCCAGGAGCAACAGTGTCCCTAATTTGCTGGGAAGTGGCGGTGCGGTCCCCTACGGCACTGCGTAGGATCCTACGGTCTTGGCGTGCATCCGTGCGTCGCTGCGGTCCGGTCCCAGGTCGACGGGCACGTGCACCTTCCGCCGACCACTGGCGACAACATCGATGTAGCGCCATTCGACGGCCAACGCCGCGGTTCCTGGTGTGTCCGCTGTGCCGTGCGTGTGATCATTGCTTGTACAGCCCTCTCGCAGTGTCCGGAGCAAGTATGGTGGGTCTGACACCTAAATTTTACCGCTCCCTACAAATCCTGGGCCACAACGCACCTCAGTAAGCATTCCATATTTGTCTACCTTTCTCCACCTGTCTTCTTTCGGAGTTAACCAGACTCTCACATCTGTTCCAAAATTTAGAACATCTTTGGCTCTTCTACACCTCCAGTAAGCTTGAATTGCAAGGCACTGTAGTGTCCCCCATTCTTGGGAATCCTGACTTGCTGCTCCTTGCTTGCTGGCTCAACTTCTACATCACCATTCACTCCTCATCCTCTCTTCAAATATGAACTCAGCCCAGAGGTCTACCCTTCGTTCCAGCAAGAAATTAACCCACCGATACCATTGCAAATGAATGCTCCAGCCCCCCTTTCCGTACCCAGCTACCATCTCATTTCTATATAACATTTACTTCTGAACTATCAGTTCCCTCCCAAAAACACATCACCCATGTTTTTCCCATCCCAGAAATCTCATACATTCTACGAGGGTACTCCCAAAAGTAAGGTCTCCTATTTTTTATAAGTACATAAACATGTTCATTTCTACAGTAGTTTACATGAGTTTACAGCTTGAACATTTAGCTATTTTTCGACATAATCACCATTTCTGTCGATGAATTTTTGTAGACGCTGTGGCAATTTTTGTATGCCCATGTCATACCAGCTCGCCGCCATGCTGGTCAAAAAGTTACGAACTCTTCTTTCACCTCGTCATCGGAGCTGAATGTCTGGGACCACAATTAACGCTGACAGGTATTGTGAGACTCTGAAAAAACTGAAACGGGGAATTCAGAACCGGAGAAGAGGAATGTTGAACAAGGGCGTACACATTCTCCATGACAACGCTTGCCCACACATCGCTCGGCAAACCGGTGCTCTCCTGCAACAGTTTACGTGGAACATTATCACCCACCCACCCTATAGTCCTGACTTGGCTTCCAGTGACTATCACTTGCTCCGTATGTTAAAAGAACATTTGGCAAGAAAGCGATTCAGCTCCGACGACGAGGTGAAAGAAGAGGTTCATAACTTTCTGAACAGCATGGCGGCGAGATGGTATGACATGGGCATACAAAAACTGCCGCAGCGTCTACAGAAATGCATCGACAGAAAAAATAGCTACATGTTCAAGCTGTAAACTGATGCAAACCATTGTAGAAATAAACAGGTCTATATACTCATGAAAAAAAGGAGACCTTGCTTTTGGGATTACGCTCGTAATACCTATTCATGTATCATCATCATAAACATGATGGAATATTCATCGCGGCCGGCCGTTGTGGCTGAGCGGTTCTAGGCGCTTCAGTTAGGAACCGCGCGACCGCTACGATCGGACCTTCGAATCCTGCCTCGGGCATGGATGTGTGTGATGTCCTTAGGTTAGTTAGGTTTAAGTAGTTCTAAGGTCTAGGGGACTGTTGACCTCAGATGTTAAGTCTATAAAGGTACTTTGCGGGCAGCCGTGTCAATTAGCACCATATTAATTAAAATCGGGGAAGAATTAAAAAGTGGAAAGTAATACGAAACTTTAATAACTGCACAGTATGACTAAGAAGCAATATAATGAAAAATAATAAAAAGCAAAGTAGCAAAGACCAAGCGGGACAGAAAGACATAGGGGCGCGTTTGTTTTTTAATACATATAAAAGAACATATAACACATTATTGAGCTCTCTACCTTCAGTTATCGCGATCCGCCTAGTCGATGAAAAAGTGGTACGCGACTGCGAAATTCGTTAAGGACATTATTTAAAGACTCTTCAAGCACGTTTAAAATAAATTACGTGCGACGAAGTGATCAGAGACGTTTATTGTCCGGTGAAGTGAAAATGAATCCGACAACATAATTCGAACTTCGTGTTAGCTGGGAAAAATTAACGGGGACGTAAAATACTAAAAAAGAAGGATAGGATCATCACCTCCAATCCCGATTCATATTTCATATTTAATTAGTGAGAAGAAAAGTTATAATAAACAAACTACATTTCAATTATATCCACGATTTTGGCTGCATTACGTAGTCTTGACTACATGATAAACAATATCTGTGGAAGTTGTATGCACAGTATCGTCATAATATTTAGCCAACCAATATTGTGGGACACCAAAAATGTAAATGCATGAAACTGTTCTTACAGCGGATGTATAATGTGTGAGTGCGATTGAGAAACTGAACATTCATTACGTACTTGCATGTTTATCTGCGAAAATGGTCCTTGACGGTACATCAGCATAAGAGTTCGAATAGAATCGCTGGAAACTTTGCAAACCATTCAGATTAATCGAACATCTAAATACGCATAATGCTGGTACCACCAGGATGTGTTCTTTCTCCTCACCCCCGTCGCAGTAATTGAATTAAGAGTCAGCCGGGAAATACATTTAAATCAATTGACGACCATTGAGCTAGCGTCACGAATTTTCAAACGTCCACTGCCATGTATGAAGGCGAGTGACACCACGAGTGTTAACGTCGATCGAGGGATGTCGTCATGATAGTATTGAATGACATTGAGCGGTTACAAGTCCCACATTCCAGAATGAGATTTTCACTCTGTAGCGGAGTGTGCGCTGATATGAAACTTCTTGGCAGATTAAAACTGTGTGCGGGACCGAGACTCGAACTCGGGAACTTTGCCTTTCGCGGGCAAGTGCCCTACCAACTGAGCTACCCAAGCACGACTCACGCCCCGTCCTGACAACTTTACTTCTGCCAGTAGCTCGTCTCCTACCTTCCAAACTTTACAGAAGCTCTCCTGCGAACCTTGCAGAACTAGCACTCCGGAAAGACATGATACTGCGGAGACATGGCTTAGCCACAGCCTGAGAGACGTCTCCAGAATGAGATTTTCACTCTGCAGCAGAGTGTGCGATGATATGCAACTTCCTAGCAAATTAAAACTATGTGGCGGACCGAGACTCGAACTCGGGACCCTTGCCTTTCGCGAGCAAGTGCTCTGCCATATGAGCTACCCAAGCACGATTCACGCCCCGTCTTCACAGCTTTACTTCTGCCAGTATCTCGTCTCCTACCTTCCAAACTTTACAGGAGCTCTCCTGCGAACCTTGCAGAACTAGCACTCCTGAAAGAAAGGATATTAAGGAGACATGGCTTAGCCACAGCCTGGGGGATGTTTCCAGAATGAGATTTTCACTCTGCAGCGGAGTGTGCGCTGATATGTAACTTATTGGCAGATTAAAACTGTGGAAACATCCCCCAGGCTGTGGCTAAGCCATGTCTCCGCAATATCCTTTCTTTCAGAAGTGCTAGTTCTGCAAGGTTCGCAGGAGAGCTTCTGTAAAGTTTGGAAGGTAGAAGACGAGGTACTGGCAGAAGTAAAGTTGTCAGGACGGGGCGTGAGTCGTGCTTGGGTAGCTCAGTTGATAGAGCAGTTGCCCGCGAAAGGCAAAGGTCCCGAATTCGAGTCTCGGTGCGGCACACAGTTTTACTCTCCCAAGAAGTTTCAAGTCTCTAACAACCCTACAACAACAGAAGTCAAAATTTTAATAACGATTGTGGTGTTGCTCACGCTGCTAAATACTGCATTTTCGGGAAACAACAGTCCTATTATTTGGCAGGTGTCATTAGAGCACATTTAATAAAGTCATTTCATGTAATAATCAAAAAACTAGACACTCATCTTTCTGTTTCTCACGCTGGTCTCGTCGTAAAATCATGGCTCAATCGTTGAAAATGTAGGTGGTTATGATTACAAGCTCGGATGCAAAGAGCCCTAGGTTTTGTTCCGCTAAATTCAAAAGTTATGTAGATGCGCTTCACAAACCATTCTTGGAGATTAAACCTTTCAAAGTTAGCACAATGGTGATGTAAAAAGCCGGCCGCGGTGGTCTCGCGGTTCTAGGCGCGCAGTCCGGAACCGTGGGACTGCTACGGTCGCAGGTTCGAATTCTGCCTCGGGCATGGATGTGTGTGATGTCCTTAGGTTAGTTAGGTTTAAGTAGTTCTAAGTTCTAGGGGACTGATAACCACAGCAGTTGAGTCCCATAGTGCTCAGAGCCATTTGAACCATTTTTTTTATGTAAAAAAATAATCAGCACTCCGAAATTAAGTTACACTTCCTTTTCATTGCTTTTATTGCAATATCACGTAAACACAAAACATCACTTCACAATACAAAACATACTTGAAAATATCTCTCTCACAGTCACTGTTAAATTTCACATTTTATAAGCTGACTACAATACGCGTCTTTGTAACATTACGTCCAAGACGTCCGACTCCCTAAAAACTAACTAATAATCGCTTACGCGCCCAAAAATCAGAGTTACAAGTACGTCAAAGATCATAGTGACAAAAGAAGGAATACACATAAGAATAATATTATTGCAATATAAACATATCGATGTATCAAAAGTGAAATCAAATCTGAATGTTGTCTCAGAAATATGTTAAGTATTTAACAGAAATACAGTAGAATATTACTGGTATCGAGAGGTTCAGGTGAGGTACCATAATGGTTACGTAATTCAAGTACCATTACAAGTCCCACATTGCTTAGAGGCAATATTCATCGCATCACGTTAATGTCATTTGTATTTTAAACTTATAAATCGTTTCTGACTTCAATATGAACTGTTTCACTAAATGCGTAAACAATAGGCGAAGTGAGGCAATATGATCGCTACTTTCTACCCCCTTTCCCCGGCCCCTTGTCCACTATTTTGAGTAGAAGGAGGGGGAAACGTAGATAACTTTTAAATGATAAAGAACGACGAATTGTGACAAGTTTCAGTTTGCCTGCCGCATTCTGGCGACTGCGAGTCGTGGTGACTTGTGCTCATTCACGCGAAATACCGCGTGAAAATGGCACAAAAGCGAAATTGGCCAGTACTGGGAAATACACTAGAGTGGAAAGTGAGAAATATTATCATTTCAGAGCGAGCAGAGTCCTTCGCTTGATCACCGCTCCTCTCCGCGCTTCGTCCCTCTCCATTTCCCACCTCAGCCGCCGTCGGCGATGCCAGCCGCGTAGCGCGGCGCGGCGTGCACAGTGGTTACCAGTGCAGCGCCCGCGGCGCAGCGCAGGCCGCGATTCGCCGGCTGGCGCAGGCCGGGCCAGATGAGATCGCCCGCAGGCGGACGCGCCCGGAAACCGATTTCACGGATGACCTCGGCGTGCAAATGAGACGCGGGACGCCCGGAAACCTGAGGAATCAGCGCTGGCCTGCTTGCCGAGTGACGTCCGGCACTGTGCAATTACATGCAGGTCTTCAGACCTGCACTGGAACTCAGTACCTAGCTGGCATTTGCGGTAAATTATTCGCAACACGTTGTAATTTCAGCGAACGAAAGTTAGTTATATTTGACTTCACAGCGATCCTGGAATCTAGATATACTGGATGTCACGAACCAGTAAATAGCGGTGATTCCAAGATACACAAATGGTTATAATACTAGCGGAAAAATGCTCATAAAGGAGCATGAAAAATGCGTGTATGGTCGTTCTCATCAAAAGATACTGACTAAAAAGTAGGGGTCTATAACTTCGCAGTCTGGCTAACTAGCGGTAGAGCAGTATATATTGAAGTTTATATATACAGGGTGATTCAAAAAGAACACCACAACTTTAAAAATGTGTATTTAATGAAAGAAACATAATATAACCTTCTGTTATACAGCATTACAAAGAGTATTTAAAAAGGTTTTTTTTCACTCAAAAACAAGTTCAGAGATGTTCAATATGGCCCCCTCCAGACACTCGAGCAATATCAACCCGATACTCCAACTCGTTCCATACTCTCTGTAGCATATCAGGCGTAACAGTTTGGATAGCTGCTGTTATTTCTCGTTTCAAATCATCAATGGTGGCTGGGAGAGGTGGCCGAAACACCATATCCTTAAAATACCCCCCATAAGAAAAAATCGCAGGGGGTAAGATCAGGGCTTCTTGGAGGCCAGTGATGAAGTGCTCTGTCACGGGCTGCCTGGCGGCCGATCCATCGCCTCGGGTAGTTGACGTTCAGGTAGTTACGGACAGATAAGTGCCAATGTGGTGGCGCTCCATCCTGCTGAAATATGAATTGTTGTGCTTCTTGTTCGAGCTGAGGGAACAGCCAATTCTCTAACATCTCCAGATACTGTAGTCCAGTTACAGTAGCACCTTAGAAGAAAAAGGGACCAAAAACTTTATTGGCTGAAATGGCACAGAAAACGTTCACCTTAGGCGAGTCACGTTCATACTGAGTTGTTTCCCGCGGATTCTCGGTGCCCCATATACAGACATTGTGACGGTTGACTTTCCCGTTAGTGTGGAAAGTTGCTTCATCACTAAACACAATCTTTGAAACGAAAGATTCATCTGTTTCCATCTGAGCAAGGATAAAATCACAGAAATCGATTCTTTTAATCTTATCAGCTGCAGACAGTGCTTGAACCAATTTCAGACGATAAGGTTTCATAACTAACCTTTTTCGTAGGACTCTCCATACAGTTGATTCTGGAATTTGCAGCTCTCTGCTAGCTCTGCGAGTCGATTTTCCTGGGCTGCGAACAAATGCTTGCTGGATGCGTGCTACATTTTCATCACTCGTTCTCGGCCGTCCAGAACTTTTCCCTTTGCACAAACACCCATTCTCTGGAAACTGTTTATACCAACGTTTAATACACTAACTATCAGGAGGTTTAACACCATACTTCGTTCGAAATGCACGCTGAACAACTGTCGTTGATTCACTTCTGCCGTACTCAATAACACAAAAAGCTTTCTGCTGAGCGGTCGCCATCTTAGCATCAACTAACGCTGACGCCTAGTCAACAGCGCCTCAAGCGAACAAATGTACAACTAAATGAAACTTTATAGCTCCCTTAATTCGCCGACAGATAGTGCTTAGCTCTGCCTTTTGTCGTTGCAGAGTTTTAAATTCCTAAAGTTGTGGTATTCTTTTTGAATCACCCTGTACAGTATATAAATGAATACAGTCACTGTAAATAAACTTCTAAAGAAACGGTAACTACTGTATGATTTTTAGGTGTAGAAGAAGGCGACTGGGTTGAGTGAAACGCTTTGGCTGTCAAGTTAGTCCTGCGTAAGTCCTTCAGTGATTACCGTAGCAGAATACTACCGAAAGATATTTCACAAAATCAAAAGAAATTCTGGTAAGCAAAGGTGGTTAGTGGCACCACAGTTAGTGTCCAGAAACTCATGGATGATACAGGGACTGAAAATGTGGTTAGCAAAGCTAAATCAGAAATTTTTAACACTATTCTCTGGCCAGAATATAATTATCGTACCACTGAAAAGAACCGAGCGAAGTGACGCAGTGGTTAGCACATTGGACTCGCATTCGGGAGGACGAAGGTTCAATCCCGCGTCCGGCCATCCTGATTTAGGTTTTCCGTGATTTCCCCAAATCGCTTCAGGCAAATGCTGGGATGGTTCCTCTGAAAGGGCACGGCCGACTTCCTCCCCCATCCTTCCCTAATCCGATGAGACCGATGACCTCGCTGTTTGATCTCTTCCCCCAAACAACCCAGCCCAACCCTATAACGTTGCAGTCCGACTAACTAGCGGTAGAGCTGTATACCGGGTGATCAAAAAGTCACTATAAATTTGAAAACTTAATAAACCACGAAATAATGTAGATAGAGAGGTAAAAATTGACACACGTGCTTGGATTAACATGGGGTTTTATTACAAGAAGAAAAAAAAAGTATTGCTATACGCGTGAAAGATCTCTTGCGCGCGTCGTTTGGTGATGATCGTGTGCTCAGCCGCCACTTTCGTCACGCTTGGCCTCCCAGGTCCCCAGACCTCAGTCCGTGCGATTATTGGCTTTGGGGTTACCTGAAGTAGCAAGTGTATCGTGATCGACCGACATCTCTAGGGATGTTGAAAGACAACATCCGACGCCAATGCCTCACCATAATTCCGGACATGCGTAAAGCTGTTCACAACATTATTCCTCGACTACAGCTATTGTTGATGAATGACGCTGGACATATTGAGAATTTCCTGTAAAGAACATCATCTTTGCTTTGTCTTACTTTGTTATGCTAATTATTGCTATTCTGATCAGAAGAGGCGCCATATCTCGGACATTCTTTGAACTTTTGAATTTTTTTGGTTCTAATAAAACCCCATGTGATTCCAAGCATGTGTGTCAATTTGTACCTCTCTATCTACATTATTCCGTGATTTATTCAGTTTTCAAATTTATAATGACTTTTTGATCACCCGGTATATTGACATTATATAAAAAAATCTATTTGGGGGCCGCTGAAGTCCCACCGAGTGCGTATTATTTGTCTCGATCAGGTCAAGCAATTACGTGCTCACCGGCGTATTTAAAAACAGCTACACGTAGGGATATATCAGTTCCTATTCCGGTATTAATCATACCTTCAGTACATACACAACACCAATATCTCCACTAAAGTTTTTCAGTTTACTTGAGCGTAATAGTTCGTAACAGAGCGATAATTTGTTAATGCGGCAAAGAGTACTTACGCACGCCGCGTTCCTTGGACAATCAATGTCGTCGCACAGATACTGAGTACACAATATTGAATGGACAGAAAGAAGTTATTAACGCAATAATAACACTGATTGCTCGTTAGTTGCATTGTTTTCACATCCTAACGTTGCCGTAAGGAAGTAGTTTTACATATCTGGGTGGGATTAATGACGTATACTTCAGTCCAAGATATGATGCGAGTTCCAGAGTCCATTAACTGATTTTATGAAAGTTAATTCTTTTCTCACAATTCGGTTTCGAAATTTAGTCACTATATCGGTCCATCATTAATAGTTTCTAACTTTGGGTAATGTCCAGTCTTTTATTGAAAATATTCAATTCAAGACAGTTTCGAATCTTTCACTATCTGGATTCTACATGGTATCCTATTTCAAGTTACTGATTTAGTTTTTTCAAGTTCAGTGCGTCGTAGTAGATCGCAAATCTTTAGCGTTCAATAAACAATCTCGTCACGCCCACGTATACGAGTACACGCTGAGGTACGACTTGCTTCGGCAAACTCTCGTAACACAGTAACAGTGCGTGGCTCTTCCTTAGGTATCACACACGATTCTCAAAGAGTAGTCATAAGGAGTATTCTTTGAGATCTTTCGTCCTACTCCGTGATTTCTTATCATGGTACTTTGCGATCTACTATGATTTTATTTTGAAACTACTGGGATTTTATCTTTTTCCTTTTTTTTTTCTTTTTCAAAACACTAAGCTACTTGGTACTGAATTTCTTTTCTATGTACGTGCTACTATTCAAGCAACATATTTCAAAAGGGACTTTGTATTTTTTATTTATGAAATTTGGAACTTGATTTTTGGGACTTTTGGGCTTTGAGGTACTACTTTTGTATTCTTCATTTTTCGTTCAAAGGAAGCGGGGTTACAGGTCCCAGCTGCCTCATTCTACCTTCCTCAGCATCTTTATAAATTTCCCCAAAAACTTTTGCACTCGAACATATTCGCGCTTTTTCTAACATGCAACCTACCTTAAAATAGCTCCCGTAACTGTCTGTCATGCCCACTAGTTCATTGCTGTAAGTCACCCACATCCATCCACTCCCAGTTGCCCTTTCTCACACACTCATTCAGCCCAGTTTACTGTCATTATCTCTTTGTGTCTCTCTGCCGTTGTCTCCTGTGTCACAGCCAGTCCGTTTCGTTCTGTCCTATTACTGCAATCTCCGCTCATTGTCACTCTCTCTCTCTCTCGCCTCTCTCTCTCTCTCTCTCTCTCTTTCTCTCTTGCTGCTAACATCTCATCCCTATCTCTTTTCACTACCACTACCTCTCTCTCTTCCTCGTTGTGACACATACCCTCTACTCTCTCAATACCACTGGCTCTCATCAACTTCCACTTTATCTTAATTCCTACCTCCCTGGGCGCTGTCCTTTTCACTCTTTTCGTAGAACTGTTCTCTCACTATCAAACAATGGAAAATCCAAGATGGAAGTAACAATATTATGAAAAGAATAGCTGCCACTCACCATATAGCGGAGATGCTAAGTCATAGATAGGCACAACAAAAAACATGGTAGTCTGGCTGCCTGAAACTGTGGTCATGTGTGTGTCAGTAGTGTTTGCGTGGGTGTATGTGTGTGTGTCTGTTGTCTGTTTTTGACAAAGGCCTTTTTGGTCGAAAGTTTATTTCGTGACAGTAATTTTGTTGTGCCTATCTGCGACTCAGCATCTCCGCTATATGGTGAGTAGCAACTATCGTTTTTCATAATATTGTTCTATCACTATGTTTCATAGCTACTGTGTACTATTCTTACTCTGACGCTTTGTTATTTCTGTAACACAACCACTGTTACTGTCTTCCAGTACTTATTACCTGTCCGTTTCTTTGTTACTGTCACTGTCAGCATAAAATGGCGCTAATATGTTCGCATGCCAAAATTTGTAGGAAAATTTTAACCAACCGATGGGATGTCGGCGTGCTGCTTGTAGTCGGTGAAGTACTCCGGCTTCTTTACTCCTCGCAGGCCCTCTTTGCGTAGCTCGTGGCTTCGGACGCTCGGACCTCGTGACCGTCTCTTGTCGCGACGCTACCGCCAATCACTAAACTTCGTGCCTCCTCAGTCGGGCCAGGTGTAGTGTAACGACGTAGGTTTTTTATAAATGATTTTCTTTTGACATATGACATATGACCACTTCGTCACCTACGTCAGTTACAACACACTTCAAATTTATTTATATATATTTTTAAATTGTCTCAGAATGGTTCTTAAACGAAACTGTAAAACATCATTTGAGTCGTATGCGTAGAATTACGTCACTCAGTCCGATTGGTTTGCGTAAACTTTTTCAATGTAGATGTCGTTTGTTTCTCCTCAGAAATTATATTAATGCAAGTGATCTGCTTTAATAAATATTAGAACCACATTGAATAAACTTTCAAGAATCACACTCGCGATGAACGCTGTGAAAAATTAATAATCTTGTCAAATAAATTACGTAACATAATTCTTCATAAATAAATTCTCGGAACACGTATTTAAACTTTCGTAGCATCCATTAGTTTATTATCTTCCTACATATAGACGTGAACCTGAGCCTTGACAAGACAGGACTGAACATTTACAACATGATTAACTTTCTATGACGTCATTGTTGTACAAACATTACAAATTCTTATTTTTTCCATTTTTTAGAAGCACGACGCAACAACTCGGTTTCAGGATCTTCTGTTGCTCTTTGGCTGTCGACCCGCGACGTATAGTGGCCAGCAATTTTCTCTCTGGTCCCGGCAGTGAAGATGCTGTCTCCGTTCGTTGCGCCGCCCTCTCCGTACATGAAACATAAAAAATAAATACAAAAACTTTAGACAATTCACAACCATTACAAATATTACAAAACTACATAAACAAAAACTAAATTAAACTGATATTCATCTGCAAACTGGGCTGACACTGGTGGATGGGTGACGCTTCAATTTCGCGTCCCACTACACAGGGAACCCGTATATATACCGGCAAGTAAAGTGCTTCTGAGGACACAACCCACAAATACCAACTATTCCTCATAGATATTGTCAAGAGGGGCAGTCGATACTATACTTGAGCTAGTGGCACCAGACAGAACAGTCTATTAACTAATGGCACCACGGCTCAGCTACGGAGCGGATTATTAATTGAAAGTGACATAAACGATAACCTGCTTTTTTAAATTTTTCAGGACGATCAGCTGTCAGTAGTATTGTCTAACTTAGCTACCAGGTATGATTCAGAAGGTCCGTTTGGTTTAATTCTGTAGTCATGCGAGGATGACTATACAGTATCTCTCCCCACCAACATCGACCGTCCTTAAATCATTATTTCGACACCACAAGACAAACTTCAACATATTAATTCGACAGTCGGAAATAACCGGAAATAACAACAAATTGCTTGTTAACTTTTTTTTATTAATAGTGAATGGCATTGCGTTTTCCTTACATACAAAAGTGCGAGAAGTAAAATAAGCGTCATTAACATTCTTCATGTCTATATACATTGTAGATTCCTCTACGTAGTCACCTTGACGACGAACACATTACTCCCAACGAGAGACCTGTTTGTTGATACCGTCCCTGTATAAAAAAAATGGTTCAAATGGCTCTGAGCACTATGGGACTTAACTACTGCGGTCATCAGTCCCCTAGAACTTAGAACTACTTAAACCTAACTAACCTAAGGACATCACACACATCCATGCCCGAGGCAGGATTCGAACCTGTGACCGTAGCAGTCGTGCGGTTCCGGACTGCGCGCCTAGAATCGCTAGACCACCGCGATCGGCCCCCTGTATAATGTTTGACTTTATTGACTGAGCCACAACCTCACCTCTGCTTGCACCGTTTCATCACTACCAAAGTGAATTCCTAGAAGGCGTTTTATTGTAGTGATGGATTAAAAAGTTCGCAGGAAGATTATTCTAAATGCCCTTACATCCATTCCCAGCTTCAAGGTCGGAAAATAAACAAATTACGCAAGATAGCTTCTATATTCAGATTATTACTCTACAATGGGTACATTCTCATGCGGGTATAAGACACAGTGAGGAAGCATGCATCTTAGCCAAACAAGCGATAATAACAGGCTATATTGTGGACTACAAAACCCCGCAAACGAACTGTATGCATGGCATCATGCTCCGAGTCAATCCTGATTTAAACCCATCCTCTTTTCTTCTACCAACTACGAGAACGAACAGAAGGATTTTATTAAATCGATTAACTCACTGAATTGTCAACTTCCTCTACAGGCTTCTCAATATTATCATCTAAAGACAATCATGTATATGTAGTAATTGGTAATTTCATGAAGAAGATTGGAAAAAATCAATAGTATAGCTACAAGGTGAAGTGAACCTTACTTCATGTTACTGATATGATTCTTTATATATTATGCTGTACCAGATATTATTATATCGTTTCATAAATATTTGATGGCTCAGTAGAAAAGATTCTCTTAAGGTCAAATAAATAAATAAAAAGTTTTGGAAACGGATGAAAATCGGATGGGACCAAGTCGGAACTGTGTAGAGGATTGTTGCGATATCCCAGCGCTCCTTTGCGATCTGGCATTGTCGTGCTCAAGGATGGGGGGTTGCATGTGTGGACGTACTCTTCCAATTCGAAAATAGACTACAGAACGCTGCTTCTCACGCACTGACAGTTACTTTACACACCACCATGTTACACGCTACAATTCAGAGCCCTATACGGGCGGAGGGCTGCAACATTCATCAGTGAAGCTGAAAAGTCGACCGAGTAATATGATTTACAAGTGACAACCTAGCAACCAATTGCAAGCACATTGGGAAGAAGAAAAATGTAGCAGCAAGTACAGCCAGGTTGACAATGGACTATCCTTCAAAAATTGTGCTGCTATGTCATGCACAGACGTACGAAGATGAAGCTTTGCAACGTGTGCCTCCTTCACACAGAATCGTATAGAACTAAATTATTGATTGCAGGAAAACATGGAAGAATGTGAAATGTGATGCAATGGAACTTTACTAATTAAGTGAACAGATGAAACCCTCAATGATATGGTAGTAATAGGGTAGGGGTGGCATGAACGCAATTTTCATATCAAATTAATATCAAACTGACATGCAAATTAATTAAATTGATCGATTAATTACCCTCTCCAACGACACCCACCCTCATCCTCAGATGATGTCATGTGTTTTTCTCAGCCTACACGACGGTCCAGACCTTCTGCCCACCCCACCCTCCTCTTCTCTCTCCCCCTCCCACGCTATTGGCGGGAATTTCGAATTCTGCCAAGAATTTCGAAATTAAGAGGGAATATTCAATTTTGGTGGCTATTAGTGGGAATTTCGACCCCCCCCCCCCCTCACGCAATGGCGGGAAGTTAAAAATGGCAGTGGCCTTTCTGGAACTCGAACTCTGGTCCTCCTGGAAGGTAAGCTCAGGAGCGCCCCCCTAAAACAATTATACCACCAGAGGTGCTTGGAAATGGTGGGAAATTAAAAATGTTGGTGCCCTTTCTGGGTCTTGACCATGGACCTTCTGGACAGAAAGTCGAAGTGCAACCCCCAACACATGTAAACTGCCAATATGCAGGAAAGGAAGGTTAGGTTAGTGTATTTTATTTATTTTGCTTGGGAATCTGAAATAGAGATCAGTCCCAATTACGTAATTAATCATACAAATCAGTCTTAACTACAAAACAATGTATGCTGAGTCATTCCTACCGACAATCATTTCTTTTCCGATTTCTCATAGAATGTTATTATTTCGTTGATTATTCAATCTTTCTCTCATGGTAACCTCAATCTCTTTCTCATGGTAACCTCCCCCTTGGCAGTCTCCTCCTGGAGATCCGAGTGGGGGACTATTGCTAAAGGAGAGATCATTGTAACACTTCTTCGATTACAGGCCACATGTCCTGTAGATACACGTTACGTGTCTTTAATGCAGTGGTTTCCGTTGCCCTCTGCATCTTCATGCCATTGATCTTTGTTCATTCTTCCACCTTCAGGGGCAGTTTTCCACCCCTAGGACAAGAGAATGCCCTGAACCTGTGCCTGCTCCTCCGTCCTCTTTGACACGGCCGTTGGCAGAATGAGAGTGACTTCTTACGCGGGAAGTCTTTGGCCGCCAATGGTGATTACTGATCCAAATTTGAGCAGCGGCGGAATTCGTACTTGGGACCGAAGACGTTTTGATTATGAATCAAAGACGCTACCCCAAGGTCATAGCTTCATACAATCTGTTAAATGCCTTTTTTGGAAGACTAGATCCCTCCATGAAACAACAGCAGCTTGGAAAGCAGGAAGCCCTCCGCAAAGAACGACCACAGTTTTCCTCAGATGTGGCCTGAGCAGTCTGCAGGGCTTGGAACAAGCTCGTGGTCCCCTTGAGGAGATGGTCCCTCGCCAACACAAAAGGGAAATTTAGTGGCACAGCCACATCCCACAGGCCACTCTCTGTTCAACACACATCTGCCTAGTTCGACCACCTATCCACCTACCCATCTACCCACCCACCCACCCACCCACCCACACATACTCACACACACACACACACACACACACACACACACACACACGCACACACACACACACACACACACACACACACACACACACACACATACATACATACGTGCTGGACCGTCCAACACACCAACCCACACAAGTGACTCCCATTCTGTGATGGACAGTACTTATATCTAACGTCAACGCATCTCTTATAATCGAGAATCTATTAAAAATGGAACACAATCGCAACGATAACAGATGTCCTTTTTCCTCGAAAATAGACACAGTCCATTTTCTTTCATCTAATGAGTAAAATCGGTATAGTTTTTCATACAATTCACATCTCAGTATTTTTGCGACATCATTCAACAAAATGCACCACTGTCAATTACATAACACCTACTATTTTGCTCCGAAAATTACCGATCGTTGCAGAATGTCCTCGTTATTAAGAAACCATCATTGGAGTAAAGATAAAGCTAGAATTTAATCTCCAAAGAAAAAAACATCTATATTAAGAAAGTTCTTTCAGCTTGATGGACAAATTAGACGACCTGAGAGCATCTCTCGCGCTCCAATCAGTGTCTCTAAATAAACTGTCATGCACACGTGTATTACAAACATTTCCACAAAATACTCTTCCAATTTCCAAATTTTGCGATGTCTTCCATACTTTGTCAATGAGAAATATCGCCTCTTTGTTTCATTTTTACCAACCTATGTGTTGTGGGAGCGGCAGAGTTTACACTTTGCAATGTTCAGATTTCTGTGAGAGCCAAAGAATCGAAACGTGATAATATCAATTTAGCAGCTGACCATACCTTGAAGTCATGGTAGAAAAACATAATGTCGGGCGTTGTACATAACTTTAGTTATATGCCGCTTGAATGTGTTACAGCTAAAAAATCATTATATTAAACTGCTTATTAAGAATTAATACATAAACCCTCCCTTGTGATTGATTGTCTGTTGTGTATGGTCTTTCTCCAGTACAGTCCACAAAACTTTATACAGATCTGTGAAAGCGACTTAGGGCACTGGCCACAGCCCCAGTGAAGCAATATGTGAATATGTAATACGCTTGATGCCAATATGCAAACAGTATTTGTTTTTTTCGATATACTGGAAGAGGGAGACACGGTAAAATCTTGTAGGAGTTCCTATTACCAGGGGTGCAGATAGGTCTCCAAACCACACCGGGTTTGCTCATAAAACTAATAAAAATCGGATGTATCTATTCTCATAGAATCACGAGTGTTTTCGTTATTATCGTCACAATTGTGTGTTTAAAAAATACAGGTTTTACAGCAAGTCCTCTGTTATTTCATACTTCATAACCTCTAATTATAAAGTGAATACCACTCGAACGATAGTTTGTTGTGGAACATAGAAATCATAGTGATTATTTTTTCTTGACATGTGAGCAGATTGCGTGAAACAGGCTGTGACGATCAAATTGCTTATAAACCCAGAATGCCCGTAATCTACTGTATGATATAAACTCTACAGGCGTTTCGTTGTAAGGAATTTATGTAACAAAAATGTCGAATGTAAGCACACAGATGGAAATTGGTTTCGATATAACAGGAGACAGATAGACACCGTAAAATCTTATAGGAGACTGTATTACAAGACAGGATCTCACGATTTGTTTCGTAAACGCAGGTGTGATGTAGCTTTGCATTGTAATAACGGGACTTTTCATAGCTTACAAAACAGCAAAATCCTCTTGAATTATAACTTGTTGTTGGCGAACATAAAATGATTGTGTTTTTTCCGACATGTGAACCAATGGAGTGAAAGATTATATTCTCTGACGTTACTTCAAGTGTCTGAAATGTTTGTAATACATACGTGAATAACAGTTTATTTGCAGAAACTAATTCGAATGCGAGAGACGCTCTCCGGTCGTGTAAAGTCAGAGTTTACATTCTCGGTTTTCTTACTCCGATGACGGTTTCGAAATAACAAGGACATTCTGCTGGGATCGGTTGTTTTCGGAGCGAAATAGAGGTAGTTATGTAAGCGGCGGCGGTGCACTTCGTGGGATGTAGCAAAATACTGAGATGCGAAATGTATCCAACAGTCGAACGTAAAAACTATACCGATTTTGCTCATAGGCTAAAAGAAAATGCACTGCGCCTATTTTCATGGAAAGAGGACATTTATTATGGTTGCGATTGGGTTTCCACATTTTAATAGACGCTAGATTATAAGAGATGCGTTGATATTAAATAGCAGTATTCTCCATCACAGAATGGTCCTCGCTTGCTTGGGTACAGTCCAGCACACACATACACACACACACACAAACACAGATATATATATATATATATATATATATATATATATATATATATATATATATATATATATACATATATAGGGTTATTACAAATGTTTGAAGCGATTTCACAGCTCTACAATAACTTTATTATTTGAGATATTTTCACAATGCTTTGCACACACATACAAAAACTCAAAAAGTTTTTTTTAGGGATTCACAAATGTTCGATATGTGCCCCTTTAGTGATTCGGCAGACATCAAGCCGATAATCAAGTTCCTCCCACACTCGGCGCAGCATGTCCCCATCAATGAGTTCGAAAGCATCGTTGATGCGAGCTCGCAGTTCTGTCACGTTTCTTAGTAGAGGAGGCTTAAACACAATCTTTCACATAACCCCACAGAAATAAATTGCATGGGGTTAAGTCGGGAGAGCGTGGAGGCCATGACATGAATTGCTGATCATGATCCCCACCACGACCGATCCATCGTTTTTCCAATCTCCTGTTTAAGAAATGCCGAACATCATGATGGAAGTGCGGTGGAGCACCATCCTGTGGTACGTTTAGCTCCCTGCTTGCTTTATTCGTCGACTTCTGCGGGCTACGCGTGAAACTTGCCCGCACGCGTTCAACCGTTTCTTCGCTCATTGCAGGCTGACCCGTTGATTTCCCCTTACAGAGGCATCCAGAAGCATTAAACTGCGCATACCATCGCCGAATGGAGTTAGCAGTTGGTGGATCTTTGTTGAACTTCGTCCTGAAGTGTCGTTGCACTGTTATGACTGACTGATGTGAGTGCATTTCAAGCACGACATACGCTTTCTCGGCTCCTGTCGCCATTTTGTCTCACTGCGCTCTCGAGCGCTCTGGCGGCAGAAACCTTAAGTGCGGCTTCAGCCGAACAAAACTTTGTGAGTTTTTCTACGTATCTGTAGTGTGTCGTGACCATATGTCAATGAATGGAGCTACAGTGAATTTATGAAATTGCTTCAATCATTTGTAATAGCCCTATATATATATATATATATATATATATATATATATATATATATATATATATATATATATATATATGTGTGTGTGTGTGTGTGTTTGTACGTTTGTGTGGGTGGGTGATAGCGCTAGACAGATGTGACCCAACTAGAGCGCGGCCTATGGGGCATGGCTGTTGTGCCTTAAATTTCGACTCAAGGAGAGCACAAGCTGGTGCCATGCCCTGCAGGCTGCAATAGCTGCAGCTGAGAAAGACTGTGCTCCTAGATATGGCAGACTCTGCGATCGCTTTTTGCGGAGGGCTTTCTGTTTTCCATGTCGTTGTTTCCATGGTGGATCCATTCTTTCCGCGAAACACGTTTAACAATTTGCATGAAGTGTCTTTTTCTTGTATTTTGTCCATCTGTGATTTCCCCAGACTGGAGACAGTATATCATTGCCACCAGGAGGATTTCTTTGTGGGCCATCAGTGGCAAGACAGAACAAGTCTCTATCCCCGCCTGCTGTGGGGAGAGGGAGGGAGGAAGAGAGGGGTGAGGGGTGTAAGGGGGCGAGGAAAACTACCTCCAAGTTGGTTTGTTTGTGAGTGCACATTGAGGACGGCACAGCTGCAACTGCTGTCCTCTGCAATCTACTGGGGTCGTTTTTTGCGCTGTTCCGTTGTTACGATTTTTTTCAAATCCCCATAGCATGTGTTGCATTATGACGCATACATCAAGAGTGCTGGTTTTTGTATTGTGGTAGCATGTATTGGCTTCGATTACCTGTGCTGCATATCATGGCGAGCAGGCGTATGTAGCGAACTCTGACGACAAACAGCGATGGAGACAGTCATGAACTGTATGTTTACAGGTAATACACTTATTAAGCTCCTCTCTGTCCAACACCAGTATCTTGTCAGTTGAATACGTTTCCCACCAAAACACAAAAAGATAGTACCTTACACCCCAACATTTTCCAGCCAGCTGATAGGTGAAGAGTAGAGTTTGAGACTCCTGTCGCTAGTTTCGAGTGATATTGCGAAATTTTTCCCAGCAGGATAACAACAGTAGTATGGCATCGTCAGTTTTTGAGCTGCACTGAGATTTTAGGCAGTCCTTGTGTTCGCTATGCGTATACTGTGGTGTCACCGCCAGACACCACACTTGCTAGGTGGTAGCTTTTAAATCGGCCGCGGTCCGGTAGTATACGTCGGACCCGCGTGTCGCCACTGTCAGTGATAGCAGACCGAGCGCCACCACACGGCAGGTCTAGAGAGACGTCCTGGCACTCGCCCCAGTTGTACAGCAGACTTTGCTAGCGAAGCCACACTGACAAATACGCTCCATTTGCCGAGACGATAGTTAGCATAGCCTTCAGCTAAGTCATTGGCTACGACCTAGCAAGGCGCCATTACCAGTGTATATAAAAATGGAGATTATATCTGTACAAGAGCGATGTTCTACAAATGTGGATTAAAGTTAAGTATTCCAGAAGCTACGTACTTTTCTTTATGGTATTCATTACGTATCCTGTTTCAGACCTCACGCCAGCCGGCGTGAGTTTCAGGGGCTCCGGAAAGGCTCAAAATCATGAAAAGTTCAATTTTTACTTTTTTGCGTTTTCTGAATCTGCAGACTATTACCTTTTAATAGATATATAATTTATTCAATTCCGAAGACTACAACTATTTTTAATTTTTTTTTGAAATGTGTTCTACATGGGCGTGACCCACTGTGGCGCTGTTAAACTGCTGTCAAATGGTGTTATTATTAACGTCCGTGTTCATCAGGTACATTTTAGTGATGTGAGATAAAGTATGTGTTGTGGCTAACCTGTGATGGTTCAATATATATCGCTGGTGTGATTGTCGATTGTTTCATGTTTATTTACTCTGTCGTTATCTCGAAAATATTCGTAATTAATTCTGTTTCTTGAGTCTCTGTTTTGTTGAAGTATAATAATGAGTAAAAGTAAAGTTATTAGAAATCCTCTGAAGGCTTTTAAGAAAAGGAGAAATGTTGGAAAGCCAAAGGTATGTGTTATTACTGTAAACAATAAAGACGATGAAAATCCCCAACATAGCTTGTGTCCCAAAGAAGAAGACAGTTGGTGTAAATATAACAAAGGATTGCTAACTGGTGAAGTGTACACTCATACGCATAGTCTGCCTCATGCAATAATGGAGGTGATAAAACCTATTTTCAGAGACTTAGCAGCACCTGAACTGTTGAAAAAGTGTATTCACGGAAAAACTCAAAACCCCAATGAAAGTGTAAATAGTGTTATATGGTCGAGAATCCCCAAGACTGTATTTGTTGGAATAGAAACACTTCACTTTGGTGTGTATGATGCTGTTGCGACTTTCAATGATGACAACATTGTAAGGTGCAAGGTATTTAGAAATATGGGAATGAAGATAGGTTCTAACATGGTACGAGCGATGCTTGCTTTAGACAAGGAACGCCGTCGGGCTGCAGACAGGGCTGTAAAGAGTCTAGAAATACAAGCAAGAGTAAACAGGAGGAGGAACAAGAGGAAGCTGGAGGAGGAGTTTGCAGAGGATGAAGATAATCCATCCTACGGACCTGGAATGCACTAAAAAGTTAATCCAATCTTTGTCGCTCGATTCCCAAAACTTTTATTTTCTCATACTAATTACATGTTTTCTAAGGATCTTCCAAACATATTTGTTTCAAACTTTCAGTAAATGTTACACAGTACCTTCTGCATAATTTAAGACAGCCTTTTTCCAAAAAACTGTATATTTTTGAATATATAAATAAAAAATTGCAAAAAAATGTTGTGATTTTTCATTACAAGTGAAAAAAATCATCTTTAATAACTGAACTAAAATTTTGTAAAATCCCTGTGTTAAGTTGTAGCCCATATTCCAATAAATAATCTGTAAAAAGTTCAACTTCCTACCTCAAATACTTTGTGAGGAAAGATGTAATTTATAAGCGTTATTTTAACATTGCAAGTATAGGGCGTTCCGGAGCCCCTTAAGCGTGTGCCTTTCGGCTTCCTCTCATTGTGTCTAGGCTGTCTTGTCTAGACACAACATATACACTGAGGCGCCAAACTAACTTGTATAGGCATGCGTATTTAAAGTTCTGTAAAAAGGCAGCACACGGCGCTGCGGTCAGTTACGCCTCTATAAAATGACAAATGCCCGGTGCAGTTGTTTGATAGGCTATTGCTGTTACAGTGGCAGATTATCAAGATTTAAGTGAGTTTGCATATGATGTTGTAGTCGGCACATGAGAGATGCGACACAGCATCTCCGAGGTGGCGATGAAGTGGGGATTTTCCCATACGACCATTTCACGAGTGCACCATTAATATCAAGAATCCGGTAAAATCTCAAATCTCCGACATTGCTGCAGCTGGAAAAAGATCCTGCAAGGATGGGACCAACAACGACTGAAGAGATCGTTCAACGTGACACAAGTGCAACCCTTCCGCAAATTGCTGCAGATTTCAATGCAGGAACATCAACAACTGTCAGCGTGCAAACCATTCAATGAAACATCATCTATATGGGCTTCCTGAGCCAAAGGCCCACTTGTACACTCTTGATGATTGCGCAACACAGTTTTATGCCTCACCTCGGTCGATCAACACTGACAGTGAACTATTGACGACTGGAAATATGTTGCCTGATTGGATGAGTCTCGTTTTAAATTGTATAAAGCGGATGGGGGTGTTAAGGTATGGAGACAACCCCATGAATCCATGAATCCTATATGTCAGCAGGGGACTGTTCAAGCTGGCGGAGGCTGTGGGGCGTGTGCAGTTGTAGTGTTACGAGTCTCCTGATACTTCTATATACGACTCTGACAGGTGATATGTACATCAGCATCCTGCCTGAACATCTGCATTCATTCATGTCCATTGCACATTCTGACGGACTTTGTCAATTCCAGCAGGGCATGCGATACCCCACACGTCCATAATTGGTACAGAGTGGCTCCAGAAACACACTTCGGTGTTTAAACACTTTCTCTGGCCACCAAACTTTCCGGACATGAACATTATTGAGCATATGCGGGACGCCTTGCAATATGCTGTTCAGAAAATATCTCCCTCTCCTCGTACTCAAGGATTTATTGACAGCCCTGCAGGATTCATGGTGTCCAGCATTACTTCAGGCATTAGTCAAGTCCATGCCATATCGCGTTGCGACACTTCTGCGTGCTGTCGGGGGCATTACATAATGGCATGCAGGTGTACCATTTTGTTTGGTTCTCCAGGACCGATCTGTATGATTAATTACGCAATTAGGCCCGATCATTACTCCAGTTTCCAAAACAATACAAATAAAGTGCAGTAACATGACCTTTCTCTCCTTCATAAGGGCAGTTCTTCTGTGTTGAGCGAAGCGCTTGTGCTTTCTTTCCAGAAGGACCAGGTAGAGTTCTGGAAAGTGCGCCGCCATTTTTTATTTCCCACCAGTTCCCAGATGGGAGGGGGAGGGTGGTGTTAGATGTCAGCACAGCTCTGGGACAAATAAATTCCCACCAAAATTGGAAATTCCCGCCACAATTAAAAACTCCCACAAACATTCGAAATTCGCAGCAAAATTCGAAATTTCTGCAAATAGGATAGGTGGGGTGGGGATTGAGGGGGAGGGTGGGGGCGGAGGGGACACACATGCAGATTGAGAAAAACTCATGATGTCATCCGGTGGTGGGAGTGGGCATGGTTGGGGGGGGGAGAGATAATTAATTGATCAAGTTAATTTATTTGCTTATCAATTCGATGTCAATTTGGTAGCAAAATTGCGCTTGTCCGCCCTTACCCTACTACTAATGGTACTAGGTAGAATAATGAAGGAAGGAATTCCATGGATCATGAATGCCGTGGTAGAGTATAAGTGAATAATTTACTTTGTGTGGGAAGATTGACAGAGTGGGAAACTTGCACAAGGAGAGAAAAATTTTAATTACTGAAGATGTTAGCTGCGTCAGGGAAACAGTGAGGTAAACATCAGACGAAGACAGGTGCAGTGAGAGGGTGGCATCAAATCAGTCGAAACACTGACGACTTGATATATATTTCAGCAAGTTGGTACTTCAAAACCGTAATATGGTAACTGAAAGACGTAAGTAAGTAAACTGTCATTTGCTGTAGAAGTTTTGTTATTATTATTGAACATTTCCTGTAACAAAGTGTTTGAAGTCACGCTGGTACGTTCTGTTGCTGTGTGTTTCCATTGCATGATTAATGTGATTTGAAGAGAAGTAATAAAATGAGCTCTAACGTGGAAAGTAAGCGTTTCCGGACACATGTCCACATAACATATTTTCATTCTTTGTGTGAGGAATGTTTCCTGAAAGTTTGGCCGTACCTTTTTGTAACACCCTGTATAAATATGGCCTTCTGTAAAATGATGACTTCATAAAAGGAAGAAAGTAAAACACCAAAATATTGCGTACAGCAAGTTTTGGTTAACAAGCCTGTAGAAACTCACTTTTAACCGTCTGGGCGAAGTTTCCCATGTTGGTGACTGCGCAGTAAAGACCAGTCTCTAGAGATTCTTGACGACACGACAAAGTGGCAGAAGCGCTGTAAGGGTGCAGGGACCAACTCCCAGTTGGAACGCAGGTCACGTGACGCCCGCGCGTCCCTGGCCTGACACCCTTCTGCCCCGCTAGGGCCCTGAAATATTTATCGCCGTGAAACATATCGCGGCAACGGCGTGCGCCTGCAGATGCTGCCCCGCGCGACGCAAATCTGCGAATCGAGGGGAAAGCAACCAGCAGCGGCCTTGGCTGTGGCGTCGGCCGAGCCGGCTTGCCACTGAGGAGACCTCCACTCTTCCTCCTACCCCCCACCCCCCTCCCCTCACACCCTCATCCACAACTCCTGATAAACTTTTCTGAGCTGAGTGTGTCTCGCGCTGTCACACCAGGTGGCACCAATGAGTGAACTTGGGCCGAGGCGGAAAGTTGTAAAAATTGATTTCAGGCACTAAATCCGAGAGCAAATTCACTGGGTTTCTCAACGTAAGGTGTGGACTTAGTCCTCTAATTCTTATTATTCGGGGTAAGTTTTCCATGCCTTTCAGGAGGAACAATGGTTAGCAACATAGTACGACTTCCTTTAGAATCTCAAAAATCTCTAAATGCTGTTAGAGGTAAACCTGAAATTTTCAGAGCCCATTTCATTAAAATTATTGACGTTGTGATTCTTCTTACTAATCAGCAGGATGGTTGCATGTATTAGTAGCGGAATATTGACAACACAATACAAATCCTCGTTCATGGAAACCAACATGCAATTTAGAAATGTATGCGTTTATTGGACTGCTGATTGTAACGGGTGTTCTGAATGCTCTAAATGAACCTGTCAGCTAGTACAACACATCATTGCTACAGAATCTTTGAACTCATAATAAATTTCAAGCTCACTGCCTTTTTCTGCGTTTCAGTGATAAAAATACTCATAATGACGGAAAGACAACTAGCAGCCTGACAACTATAAGGAAAATGTGGGATATGTTTACTTTTCACTGTAAAAATTACAACCCTGGCAGTCTATTACTAGCTGATGAACCACTAATCACATTTAGGGGAAAATGCCCATTCATTGAACATGCGAGGTTATAGCCAGGGAAATACGGCAAAATATTTGGACTCTTGCTGATTGTGAAACGTCGTACGCTAAGACCTTTCAAGTGTACATTGGGAAGGAAGAAACTCTACAAAAATGTGTAAGTGCAGGAGTATTAAAAGCCATATTGTCTTGTCTCGTTCAAGGATTTGAAATAGCTACAGACAACTGTTCCTCAAGTACCCAACTGGCTAAGGAGATTCTCCAGAAGGGCCTTACACATTGTGGAACACTATGGAAGGACAAAGCTCAAATTCGGTACGAACAGTAACTTTTATGTCTGCATGGAGTGTCAAACGTAATTCGGAACTGGCAGCAGGACGTGACCGGGGTGTGACGCAAGATCTGATGTCCGCCAAAAAAAGATTAGTCTCAAAGTAAGGTGCCAGCGATCAGGAAGATTACTTATGTTTATTCTCCACACTGAAGCAGGCTGTCTATTGCTCTCATAGCAAGTAGCTAAGTAATTAAGTTCACAATACAATTCACAAATCCACAGTGCAATCCAAATCGTAACGAAGTTCTAAGCCCAAGGTTGTCATATAAGATCTATACAATAACACTTCGATATTAACATAGCTAGCGAGCAAGAGCGAGTGACCGTGGCGACAGGTCTGTGCTCCCGTTATATCTTGTGGCCATAGGGGGAGCTGCAGGCAAGAACTATTGAATGGCGCGACATCTTCAGCCGGACATGACGCCATGAACTTCCGGCGGGAGGAATAAGCGTAACTAAATTAAAAGCACTGTGTTCAAAGTTCCCAGAGTACTGGTTAAGAATTGGCTATTTAACGTAACAGAATACGATCATATACAACATACTCATTTATAATAATAATACGCAAAAAACCGACTTCGTGACACAAAAATTATTACTTATGCAATATTCTTGAATGTGCATAATCACTTAATAGAATTATTACCATAAATTTATTACCAGTAATGATGAAACACTGTTAAAAATGTTTGGGCTGTGAAATCGCTCGGTTATCTTCATAACATTTATGCGTTGGTTACCATTAGGCGGCGCAGTAGTCAAGAAAAGAAGGAATTCTTTAAGGAATGTGAGATACCACAGCTTTGTCAATTCACGAAGGATGTTAATGAAAACCATAGCATATGCCAAACAAGCTTTCTTCGATGAAACAATTCTACAGGTACCAACTAATGAACGGGAATGCAGAAAATGGTTCTTAAAGCTTCCGTAGCATAGTCATACACAATGGAATTGACTCTGAAGAACTAGAGGAATTCAATTGGAAGAACTAGAGCGTATTGCTATGTAATTAATTCTAATATACCAAACGAATAGGTTTGGTAAACAGCGGATAAAGGTGGATGTCAACAGAAGAGATTTACCGGTACAGCGTGGTTTTAGGTGAAGTGGGGTTCGAGCTGGGTTTAGTGCAAACTTGGTGCTCTATTTAACAGTTATTTTATCAAGCATTGAAACCTGAAATAACGGAACATAAATATTACTTACAAAGAAACTTAAATTATATATCCATAACTCGATAGAAACTTAAATGGAGCTGACCAAGTTCACAAATATCCTTATTATAATAATAGGATAAACTCTAATCCAGAACAAATTCTTTCTTGCCCTCTCTCACTTCTGGCAGAGAGATCACAGTTCGTAATAACTGACGAAAAGTTTTCGAGTAAAACAGAAGAGATTTCTGGCGTCCCCCAAGTAGGTGTTATAGGCTTTCTGCTATTCTTTATAAATAAAAACGAATTAGGATACAGTCTGAGTAGCCGTGTTAAGTTGTTGGCAGATAATGCGGTCGTTTATCGGCTAGTAAAGTAATCAGAAAATCAAAATTATTTGGGAAACGATTAGGAAAAGAAATCTGTATAGTGTAGTTGACCCTAAATAACGAAAAGTATGGGGTCATCCACATGAATGCTAAAAGGAATCCATTAAACTTCGGTTACACGATAAATAAGTCAAATCTAAAGGCCACAAATTCAACTAAATACCTAGGAATTACAATTACGAAAAATGAGAATTGGAAAGAAGATAGAAAATGTTGTGGAGAAGACAAATAAAGACTGCTTGTGTAGGAAGGACACTTCGAAAATGTAACACAACTACGAAAGACATTGTCTACACTACGGTTGTCCGTCCTCTTTTAGAGTACTGCTGCGCGTTATGGGATTCTTACCAGAGAGGATTAACGGAGTACATCGAGAATGTTCAAAGGAGGGCAGCACGTTTTTTATTATCACGAAATAGGTGAGAGAGTGTCACTGACATGATATGGGATTTGGGGTGGACATCATTAAAACTAAGGCGTTTTTCGTTGCGACGAAATCTTCTCACGAAATTTCAGTCACCAACTTTCTTCCCCGAATGCGAAAATATTTCGTAGACGCCAACCTACGTAGGAAGAAACCATCATAATAAAATAAGGAAAATCAGTTCTCACACGGAAAGATATACACAATGTGATCAAAAGTATCCGGGCACCTGGCTGAAAATTACTTACAAGTTCGTGGCGCCCTCCATCGGTAATGCTGGATATCAATATGGCATTCGCCGACCGTTAGCGTTGATGACAGCTTCCACTAAGCAAGCATAGGTTCAGTCAGGTGTTGATAGGTTTCTTCGCGGAGTGCTGGACTGAGGAGAGGTATCGATGTCTGTCGGTGAGGCCTGGCATGAAGTCGGCGTTCCAAAGCATCCCAAAGGTGCTACAGAATTCCGGTCAGGACTCTGTGCAGGCTAGTCCATTACAGGTACGTTATTGTCGTGTAACCACTCCGCCACAGGCCGTGCATTATGAACAGGTGCTCGATCTTGTTGAAGGATACAATCGCCATCCCCGAATTGCTCTTCAACAGTGGGAAGCAAGAATTTGCTCAGAACATTAATGCAGGCCTGTGCTTTGATAGTGCCACGCAAAACAACAAGGGGTGCAAGCCCCCTTCATGAAAAACACGACCACACCATAGCACTACCGCCTACGAATTTTACTGTTGGCACTACACAAGCTGGCCGAAGACGTTCGCCGGGCATTCGCCACACCCACACCCTGCCATCTGATCGCCACATTGTGTACCGTGATTCGTCACTCCACACAATGTATTTTTACTGTTCATTCGTCCAATATTTACGCTCCTTACACCAAGCGAGGTGTCGTTTGGCATTTACCAGCGTGATGTGTGGCTTATGAGCAGCCACTGGACCATAGAATCCAAGTTTCCCCCTCCCCCTAACAATCATAGTACTTGCAGTGGATCCTGATGCAGTTTGGAATTCCTGTGTGATGGTCTGGATAGATGTCTGCCTATTACACATTACGACCACCTTCAACCGTCGGCGGTCTCTGTCAGTCAACAGACAAGGTCGGCCTGTATTCTTTTGTGCTGTACGTGTCCCTACACGTTTCCACTTTACTATCAGATCGGAAATAGTAGACCTAGGGATGTTTAGGTGTGCGGAAATCTCGCGTACAGACGTATGACACAAGTGACAGTCACTTGACCACGTTCGAAGTACGTGAGTTTCGTGGGGTGCCCCATTCTGCTCTCTCACGATGTTTAATGACTAGTGAGATCGCTGATATGATGTAGCTCGCAGTAGGTGGCAGCACAATGCACCTAATATGAAAAACGTAATTTCGTGGAGTATCCGGATACTTTTGAGTACATAGTGTAGGTGTTCGCTTTTTCCGCGCGCTGTTCGAGACTGGAATAATAGAGGATTATTGGGAAGATGGTTCGATGAAAAGGCACTTAGTTGTGATTTGCAAAGTATCCATGTATATGAATTACTGTATATGTATGTGAATTACTGAGCAGCAACATAACAATTTACAATACCTGGCATCTGCCCAGAACAAAGAGTAATAACTCTGAAACTTACTATGCCAAAGAAGTGTCACTAAATATAAAGCATAATGAAACTTTGGAGAACTAATTCTACTATCCTGAGGCGACCAAAACACCTCCAACCCACAACTCAACCGATCTAACTATGTTTTTGTTTGAATAACTTCTTAAACAATAACATCCGCTCTTTCTCATAAAAGCAATAGTAACAACCTATTAATGGAACCACATAAAATCAATAACAAAATAAACTATTAAAATCACTGTAGTAACAAGTTCATTTCCACTAACAGCGGCAAATAATTTCTGCTTAATGCAATTAATCATGCTCACAGCGTGTAATAATACAATTATTCCTGCTCTGTCCCACAGTATGCACTGCTGAACGCCAAAACGCCATAAATAACGAACCAGCTACTTACACAGCACCCACTGACTTCCATGTAGGAGGTAGTTCACAAGTGGCTACACTCAGTGCATGGTTCACACTTAACAGTGTACCACCTCAATCACAATAACACCATACGCTACCGAAGGCTGCGAAAGTACTCACATAGTGCTGCCCATGACATGAGGAATCTATTTCTTTGCCTCCACTGGAATTACTGCATATACGGGTAGGAAATAAATCAACGGCTCCACCAGGCCGTTGTCAACATGGCGGCCTCGCCCTTGCTAATCGCCATTTCGTCTTGCGACCATCCCTCACCTCAACTTCTTTCGTCCTTGCACTTGGCTCTACACACAAAAATCATCTTTGTGTCAGTACAGCAACTGACCTCCTCCCGTAACCTCTGGCCCAACTCGCACTCACATTTACTGACACTTCGGCCCACACAAAAAAACAGCCTCAGGTGTGTGTGTGTTTGTGTGTGGTTTGGGAACGTATGGGCGCCCAACGGCGAGGTTATCAGCGCCCTGACATCGATGAAAACTCTGGATAAGAACGAAAACTGTCGTACACGCATGCACACGAAACGACCACGCAATGACTGTCGCATAGTCACTCTCACATGCATTAAAACCAATAAGGAGGCAAGATAGCTAATCAAGAAAGTAAAAGAAGGAAAACAAACCACAAAAGAGCTAAAAGAACAGAACAGCGAAATGAGACTGGCTGACCACTTCGGTGAGCCAGCCACCCCATTGACACATTAAAAATATCTCCCCAAAATCTTGTTAAAATGTGGTACAATTTTTTACATTACACGGCCAGTGAAGGAGGATTTTTTATATTACACGGCCAGTCTTTTGAGCCACCCTTAATAGGAGTTATCTAGGGGAGATAATTGTCCAGTATGCCGCCCTCTTCCAGGACATTCTTGTCCATGCTCTCTGTTCTAGCATCTACTGGTGTGAACATCCCCGACACGTGTGTTAAATTACACTGCCCAGTTTTTTGAGCAATTTTTAAGAAGAGTTTTTCAGGAGAGATAGTTGTCCTGCGTGCCGTCCAGTACCTAACTGACATTCTTGGCCTTGCTCCCTCTTATAGTATCTACTGGTACGAACATCCGTGAAAGTTTTCTGTGGTGGAAGAAGCATTGTTTTAAATTACATGGCCAGTTTTTTGAGCCATTCTTAAGAGAAGTTTTCTAGGAGTGACAGTTGTCCTGCGTAAAGCCCACTTCCAGGACAGATATTGTCGGCCAGGCACGTTCTGCTAACGCCTGCTGGGATGAACATCAGTGAAACATTTCTCTGGTGGAAGGAGAATTTCTTAAAATTTCACGAACAGTTTCTTGAGTCATTCTTAAGAGGAGTTTTCTAGGGGAGGTGGTTGTCCTGTGTGTCGCCCACCTCTTGACGGACATTGTGGCCAGGCATACTCTGCTAACATTTTTACTGCTATGGAAATTCGCGAAATGTTTTCTAGTGGTAGGAGGATTCATCAACAAAAATGCCAGGTTGGAGTATTCTTGAGAGAAACGTTTCTACGAGCGAAAGCGACCTCTAAAACCTTCTAAAAGACACGACCAGTCCCTGAAAATGATGGTCACATGTTTCAGCAGCCTTTTTGTCGTCTAGCCCAACTTCCTTCTTCTTCTTCTCTTTTTATGTTCCCGCGTTAGAAAATTGCTTGCAGAAAGCGCTAAAAATTAGACATTTGGATTGGCTGGCGTATCTTGATATAAAACATTTAGGCACAAGTTTCTCTAAGTGAGGCTGGAGTACACATGATTTTGAGGGCCACATTTTCTCAACATTGGTGGGAATGCGGCGACATCTGCTTAATTTTTCACTGTGGGAACGGACAAGAACGTTATTCTCCGGCTTGGAAATTGCTTCTTCATTCGTAGAGAACGTCACCAGAGCTGATCTGCTCTGTGATTTTTCGACTGTTCAGATTCTACACTGGATAGTAACACTTTGGATTGTGCCACGAGTACAGTGATCTCAAACTCTGCTTGCAGACAGCACACCCCGGCCTCTGTTTGCAACAAAGTCACTTAATTGTCACGGTTAAATTAGCATGCTTCCTTGGGCAGATATCTAGACAGTAAATATCATCCTCTCCCTCAATCTGCTCAACGGCAGGGGGTGTTTCGCACGGTGTTAGGGAGCAGTGTTGGTGGGCAACATATTGCGCTGCTTGGATTGAACATTTTTACCACGCAACGTTTAAACTTGGATGCAGGGTATTGGGGCATATTCACTCGTAATTTATGGCCATCTCATATGAGATGCAGCACTCTGCTGAGTCTGGTGAGGCTTCATTTGTTAATGTGAATCAGTGCATTTTGTTTTGTTTTGATTTCACTGTCCCTCGAGGCTCTCTGGCGATATTAAGAGTATTTCTGTTGAACGTTCCTTTAAATTTGTTTTTTTCTTGTTGCGAATCCAGAAAGTATTCTTGTTCGTTCCAGAAGCTTATTAATGTAATGTGTGAACCAACCAGGCATAGACGTTACATAAACTGCCTTTGGGTTCAGAATGAGATTTTCACTATGCAGTGGAGTCTGCCCTGATATGAAACTTCCTGGCAGATTAAAACTGTGTGCCGGACCGAGACTCGAACTCTCGACCTTTCCCTTTCGCGGGCAAGTGCTCTAACATTTGAGCTACCCTACCACTACTCTCGACCCATCCTCACAGCCTTAATCCTGCCAGTACCTCGTCTCCTACCTTCCAAACTTCACAGAAGCTCTTCTGGAAACATTCCCCAGGCTGTGGCTAAGACATGTCCCCGCAATATCCTTTGTTCCAGGAGTGCTAGTTCTCCAAGGTTCGCAGAAGAGCTTCTGTGAAGTTTGGAAGACAAGGGACGAGGTACTGGCAGAACTGAAACCGTGAGGACGGGTAGCGACTCGTGCTAGGGTAGCTCAGATAGGAGAGCACTTGCGCGCGAAAGGCAAAGGTCGCGAACTCGAGTCTCGGTCCGGCACACAGTTTTAATCTGCCAGGAAGTTTCATTTCAGCGCACACTCCGATGCAGAGTGAAAATCTCATTCTGGAAACATTCCCCAGGCCATGTCTCCGCAATTTCCTTTCTTCCAGGAGTGCTAGTTCTGCAAGGTTCGCAGAAGACCTTCTGTGAAGTTTGGAAGGCAGGAGCCGAGGTACTGGCAGAATTGAAGCTGTGAGGACGGGTCGTGAGTCGTGCTAGGGTAGCTCAGATGGTAGAGGACTTGCCCGCGAAAGGCAAAGGTCCCGAGTTAGAGTCTCGGTCCGATACATAGTTTTAATCTGCCAGGAAGTTGCCCTTGGATTATCGAGTCCTGTGTGCTGCCAAGTACAGCTTGAATAGTAATTCCTCTTGGCACGGATTTCATGTTTCAGTGTTCACTGAGGGGTTATATTTCTCAACTACTCAAGTGTATAGCTTTACTTTTATGTCCCAGAGATGCACAAATTCTCCTACCAGCCTGCGTACCCGCGTTTCCCCATCAACTATTACAGCAGCTCAGCCTGCCGCAACGGAGACACTAGAGTTCATATGTACTGAAGTACAGTGCTTAAAGCAGTCCAATTTGGGGTTCTGCAGGCCTGTCAAGCTTCCCGGGACTCGGTCACCCTGCTCCATCCGGCAACAAGTTGAAGGAGCAATTCAACGTGACTAGCCAGTTATATGTTTCCGTAGCTCATGTATCATAACAGTGGGAACATAAAATGAACAAACAGTATGTTCCAGTCAGGAAACATAGTTTAAGTCCAGATTCAAATATATCAGCTGCTGTCTCGCAATACAAACTGTCCAAACATTTACCATAAGCTCATTCTGAAACCTTGAGTATGTTACAACATGTTTGTAAATCTTACCAGCTGATTCCTCACTGCTGAGTTACTTTAAAAGATGTTCAAATTGCTCTGAGCACTATGGGACTTACCATCCGAGCTCATCAGTCCTCTAAAGCTTAGAACTACTAACTAACCTAAGGACATCACACACATCCATGCCCGTGGCCGGATTCAAACCTGCGACTGTAGCGGTCGCGCGTTTTCAGACTGAAGCGCCTAGAACCGCTCGGCCACAGCGGCGGGATTTCAAGGAGAACATAGGTATAGTGGCTGACGAGCGTGTGGAAATAAATGCTACAGATTTGAGGTCATTTAGCAGTGTATAAGCTTTCTAAATTTACGTCAAAAATCTGTAATACGAAAAATATGGCTCAGTGGATACTGAACGCGAAGAAAGCGTAGAATGAAAGAAAAGATCCCTTCTTTTGACATGTACTTCTCACATTAATGGAATATGGAAAACGAAGTACATGTTTGCGAAAATGCATTTGAGGAATTTAGAATGAAATACTTTGGCCGTTTAGAATGAGTTCAGTGGAGCCGCAGTAGTTCTGCTTGCAACAGAAAACATGTATTAGAAGTGCCCTGATGATGGTTCGAATGCAGAGTAGCCAGTACTAGTCGAAATCAAGATGAAGTTCCAGAGAGTGAAAACATACTGATTAAACTGCTACGTAGCGTGTCACAGCGGGAAGATGGCGAGGCAAGTTTGGGCACAGCTTGGCTTGTTTGGGAGTAAAGCAGCCTGCTCGCTCTGCCTACCTGGTTAACAGGCAAGCATTGGCGGTTTAAAAATGAAATGTGTACACTTTCGCCGAAGTCAAGGGGCCCATTGCCTAGTGGTATACGTAACTTACAAGGCACCCAAAACAACCTTTACAGAGCCGAGCCTAATGGATCTCCTAGTCTTTGTTCAGTTTTCGTGATCGAAGCCGCTACTTCTCAGTCACGTAGTTCCTCACTTGGCCACACAAGGAGTTGTGTACATAGTTCCGTGTAGTCAGCGCGTACAAAACTTTCCCACTAGAGCGCGCCCCGCTAAGCACAACAGCGCAGGCGCAGCGCTCGTCCGTCTCCGCACTACGAGATGGCGATGCCTTAGAGACGGACCAAATTCTGCTTCCGCCGATCCGCGTATTAATATGTAACGCAGCCAATGAGATTGCTGCTAACATAGAACCTTTTCTCCTGGCGGATCACACTCGTGCTGTGATATCTGAACACGCGAGGTATTATAACGAGTGTACAGACCTCCAATTAGTCACTCTGCATTTGTCTGCACCAGTCTGTACCAGTCTGCATTAGTCTGTACCAGTATATAGTCAAGTTTCAGTCTGCACCTAAGAAGATTGTCATATTCCTGTACATAGCCATGAAGATACATGTATAGACACTTCGTCAAGTATCAGAGACATGTGAGAATAAGCTTAACGTACCAAGACCAAAGGAACTTCAGATTGTCAGTTGTAAACAGCATCCAGAATCAAGTTACATAAGGTCCATGCTTTTTATTATTTTAATAAATGTGTGTGAAAATTACTCAAGTTCTGTTTAAAGTTGGTCACCGTCAATCTGCTACTCTAAGGATGCAAGTGGCATTTCTATCGTCTGACCCAACGGCAGAAGATAAACACGCCACGATAAGACCATGAGACATATTGCTGACACTCGCCTACTTCGTTAGAGCGACAAGTCAAATAATCTGATAGTGTGTGTACCGAAGGTCTTACAGTACGCACACCACACAAGGACTATGTGTATGTCGCTTGGCTGGCCGGTGTGGCCAAGCAGTTCTAGGCGTTTCAGTCTGGCACCGCGCGACCGCTACGGTTGCTGGTTCGAATCCTGTCTCGGGCATGGGTGTGTGTGATGTCTTTAGGTTAGTTAGGTTTAAGTAGTTCTAAGTTCTAGGGGACTGATGACCTCAGATGCTAATTCCCATAGTGCTCAGAGCCATTTGAACCATTTGGTATGTCGCTTGGCGCCAGCACCGACAGACCCGGGCAGTGACACATCTAAGTGCTAGACATGCCCGACAGGGCCAAACAAGCTGGTATAGGCATGCCTATTCGAATTCAGAGCTATGTAAACAACCATAATACGGCGCTGCAGTCCGTAATGCCTATATAGACAACGTGTTTTTGGCGCAGTTGTTAAATCGGTTAGTGCTGCTACAATGGCAGCTTATCAAGATTTAAGTGAGTTTGAACATGTTGTTATAGTCGGCGGACGAGCGATGGGATATATCATTTCCGAGATAGCAATGAAGTGGGGATTCTCCCGTACGACCATTTCACGAGTGTACCGTGTATATCAGGAATCCGGTAAAACATCAAACCCCCGACATCGCTGCGGCCGGGAAAAGTTCTTGAAAAGAACGGTACAAACTACGACTAAAGAGAATCGTTCAACTTGACAGACGTGCAACCCTTCCACTTGCTGCAAATTTCAATGCTGGGCCATGAACAAGTGTCAGCGTGCAAACCGTCGATATGGGCTTTCGGAGGCGAAGGCCCACTCGTGTGTCCTTTATTACTGCACGACACAAAGCTTTATGCCTCGCCTGGGCCCGTTAACACCGACATTGCGCTGTCGATGACAGGAAACATGTCTCGTTTCAACTGGTATCGAGCGGATGGATGTGTACGGGTATGGAGACTACCTCATGAATCCATGGACCCTGCATGTCAGTAGGGGACTGTTCAAGCTGGTGGAGGCTGTTTAATGGTGTGGGGCATGTGCAATTGGAGTGATATCGAACCCCTGATATGTCTAGATACGACTGACAGGTGACACGTCCTTAAGCATCCTGTCTGATCATCCGCATCCATTCATGTCCGTTGTGCATTCGGACGAACTTGGGCTATTCCAGCAGAACAATGCAACATCCCACACGTCCATAATTGCTAGAGATTTAGTTAGTAATCTGACGCAAGCCAGTGTTACCACTAGGACAAGTCCGTTTGTCGTCCTTGCTGGAGAGGAACTTACTATGAACTGTTACTTTTTTTATATCTATCAGTCTATGAATCTTGTTAGTTACCCAATATTTAAAGCTGTAAATAAAGTGTGTAACTTTATTCTTCTATTGTTTTAAAACTGATTTGATAACTGTAACTGCTTAGTTCATGCTGTAACCTTAATGGTCATGATTTTTGAAACAATGTTTTATTTAATTTCAATTTATGGCTCGTTCAAAGAGCTTTGTTTAGAGTGTTTTAAATTAAGTGAAATATGCCTATTAAAACATTTTGCCAAATTTTTATTTTTGATTATCTCTGGAAAATAGAAGTAATATTTGTATTAAAACCTGACTCAACTGGACGTCATTACCTATCACTCATCTGCACCATTCAGTTGCTATTGTGGTAAATAATCTTACTTATTCAGTAAATCAGGCTTCTCGTCATGACAATTTCGCTTTGAGAACCGTATAAAGTGTTTTATTTGTAGCTATTTTAAGTTTGTTTTCCGAACAGGACGTGTGAGACGGTGCGATAACATCTCCACTATTTTCTTCTATGTCTGGCCTAGAGTTGTCTGTTACTAATGTCACCGTCGTCGGAATACTCGATGCGTCCTTCTGCTTGTAATCACTTATCTTCTGTTGCAGAGTTTATAGGCCAAAATCCTAGAATTCTGCCATACACAGCCGTGTGGACGTCATTCAGAGGAGTAGTTTGCTGTCACTCTCTTTGGACAGACAAGTTTGCCTTTCATCTGTTCGTGATAGCATCGGAGAGCAAGGTAGAGATTATTTGGTCATCCTAGAGTATTCAGTCTAGATAAGAAGGAAGGCTTCCATAAGTAGTCGAGGGCTTCGTGTATGTCTACCATAATACCAAGTACGTACCACCATGCCGTGTGCTTAAAGAACATAAAACGTAGTCGGCGTGGACGAATCTCAGTTCGGATTTAGAAAAGGCAAGTCCACAGAAGATGTAGCGAATCAGATACCAAGACAGATCGGCAGCAGACCGTAGAAAATGTCTGTTGATATTCTGTAGCACTTTTACCGATTACAGTGCTTACTATCTGTAGATGTCAAGGATGGAATAGGAAAAACTGAAATAACTAATGCACCCGTATGGACGCATTACTCCCCACGAGGAAATATTGAAAAAAAGAGTCATACGCATACAGTGAGCTGATTGACACGTATGGACGTGATAAGGTCAATAAATGACAGAGGTGTGGCAATTACTACATCCATTACAGCGGCATCTCGATAACGAGCACGAGATGACGAGAACAAAGTCAGGTATTTAAAATGCTATTTTCCAATAACGTTTTATTAAACGTATCACACTCACAGCCATTAAAAGGATAGTTTTTGTGACAGAGCTGTCTGGCTTTATCACCATCTCTCGAAGTGCAGCTGCACCAGAAATAGGTGGAACGAAAGAACCATCTGGAAAACTATGTCAGGGGTTTACTGTCCAATTTATTCGGTCGAAACGTTTTGTGAGACAGTATTGCAAATAATGTATCAAAAATTAAATAATAAGTAGGCCTAAGTATGATATCATATTTATGATAATTGTTGACTCATTCAACTTATTTTCAACGCAAAAACTTTTTGTATTGTGACAGTTACTATAAGGAGGACAAAACATTAAATGTTTGATTTTCTTCAGATACTATGTGTAAAGCGGTGTCTATAATTTCCCGCAGATATTTCCTGGGAACGTACAAGGATAAGAAAAAAATGTAATTCAGAATGCTCGGAGACGTTTTATCAAACACTATTGGATGAATGGTCTTCTTGCATATTTTAAACATATTTTCTAATCAGTATTCACATAATATATGACTTCTACAAGTTTCTCGTGTGTACGGAAGGGAGGAGAAAAGAAAGAGTCGTGAAGAGTATTCGCCCAGCGTTATTGACGTAAATTAGGAAGTTATTCAACCTTATGAGATACTTACTACAATAAAATTTAATTTATCTTAGTCACAGCGGCATTTCTCACAACGTTTACTGAGCTAGATAATTACTAGTCACTCGAAAAATATACCAAATAAAGTGATTTAGGAGTATGGTATGAAGCAGTCTTTTACTTTTCTTACCAACTTAGTGCGGTGTTCAGGAGATACTTACTGAATCTCAGATCACTGAAACAATAATGATAGAATAAGGTCAGCACACGGTATCATGTATGTAGCGCCTGTATTAAAGTCTGGATTTGCTTGAAGTGACTAGGAGTGCTAGACGTGTGGAATAAATGTATACAATATTTCCTTAAACATCTATTGTGAAATACATACACTTCTTGTTTTTTTGGACATCCGTCTTCTAGCTGGTCCCCTATCATTTCCTCTACTGTGCCAAACTTTTCATCTCAGAATAGAGAATAGCACTTGCAGCCTACGTCCTCAATTGTTTACTGGATGTTTTCCAGTCTCAGTCGTCCTCTGTAGTTTTTACCCTCTACAGTTCCCTCTTCCGATGAAGTCATTCCCTGATGTCGCAACATGAGTCCTGTCATCCTGTCCTTTCCTCTTTCAGTGTTTTACATGTGTTGCTTTCTTCTGTAGCACCACATCTCAAATGCTTCGATTCTCCTATCTTGCGGTTTTCCCATAGTCCATGTTTCACTGCCATACAATGTTGTGCTCCAAACGTAGATTTTCAGAAATTTCTTCCTGAAATTAAGGTCTATGTTGGATACTGGGTTACTTCTAGTAGCCAGAAATGTCGCCTTTGCCTTTCCTAGTATACTTTTTATGCCCTCCTTGCCCGGCCCGTCGTGGATTACTTTTCTGACTAGGTAGCAGAATTCGTTAACTTCATCTACTTCGTGACCACTAATTCTGATATAAAATTTCTAGGTATCCTCGTTTCTGTTACTTCTCATTACTTTGCGTTTATCTTCGTTTTGCTCGCAATCGATATCCCGCTCTCATTAGACTGTTTATTCCATTCAGCAGATCCTGAAACTGAAGACAGAAATGACATCTGCGAATCTTATCATTTATATGCTTTTACCTTGAATGTGAGTCCCACTGTTGAACCTTTTTTTATTTCAGTCATTTTGCTTCGATGTATTAACTGAACAATGGAGCCAAATGTCTTCGTCCCTGCCTTACACCTTTTTTAATCCGATTACATCGTTTATTGTCTCCCACCCTTTTTTTCCCTCTTGGTTCTTCTACATTTGGTACATTACTGTCTTTCCCAGCAGTTTATCTCTATTTTTCTCAGGTCGACAAATCCTATGAACGTGTTTTCATTATTCTTCAGTCTTGCTTGCGTTGTCAATCGCAACGGCAGAACTGCCTCTCTGGTGCCTTTGCCTTTCTAAATTCAAACTGATGGTCATCTAACAGATCCTTAATTTTCTTTTCCATTCTTCTGTATTTCGTACTTGTCAGCAACTTGGATCTACGAGTTGTTAATCGGATTATGCGATAATTCTCGCACTTGTTGGCTCTTTCAACTGTCGGAATTGTGAGAATAATGTTTTACCGAAAGTCTGATCGTATATCTCCAGTCTCATACATTCTACACACCAATGCGAATAGTACAATTGCTGCCACTTCCCACAATGATTTTAGAAATTCCAGTGGACTGCTATCTATCACTTCTGCCTTATTTGATCTTATGTACTCAAAGCTCTTTTAAATTCTGATTCTAATAATGGAACCTCTCTCTCTTCCGTCCTATTGACTGCAGTTTTTTTCTTCTATCACGTCATAAGACACGTCCTCACCCTCATGGAGGTCTTTAGTGTACTCTTTCCATGCACCCGATTTCTGCTCGGCATTTAGGAGTGTAATTACCACCGCAATCTTAACTTTACCGCCAATGCGTTTAATTTTCCCAAGGTTGTTTTGATTTTGCTATGTGCTGAGTCAGTTCAGACAATCATGTCTTTTTCCATGTCTTCAATTTTTTGTTGTCGGTTTTGGCTTGGTGTCGATTCTGATGAGAACAACCCCGTCGGTGAACTACTCACAGTAACTTATCTCCGTCCTGTCTTCCTGTCCATAACGAATCCTTCTCCCGCTACACCGTTTCCTGATGCTGCCGATTTCTCCATATACTCATCCGACCAGAAATCTTTGTCTTCTTTCCATTTCACTTCAATGATCCAAAATGTTTCTAGATTGAGCCTTACCATGTCTATATTGAGAATTACCATTTCCAATTTCAGGTTTTCTAGCTCTCTTGCCACGTTCAGACTCCTGACATTCCACGCCCCGGTTCGTTGACCGTCATCCTTTCGTTGATTATTCGGTCTTTTTCTCATGGTCACCTTCACCTTGGCAGTCCTCTCACAACGATCCGAATGAGGGACTAGTCCGGAGTCTTTTACCAACGGAGAGTTCATTATGATACTTTTTCAGTTACAGGGCCCATGTAATCTGTATACACATGTAAGTAGGCTGTTTAGCTTTTTATGTTGATAACGCCACGTAGCGCTCTGTATGAAAGTCACTGGCTGTTCTGTGTGCAGTCTGTGGCTGTTTGGCATTGTTGGAACATTCGCTATTGTAGAGTTCGGCAGATGAACGTGAACAGCGCGTAGCGTTGCGTAGTTGGAGGTGAGCCGCCAGCAGTGGTGGATGTGGGGAGAGAGATGGCGGAGTTTTGAGAGCGGATGATCTGGACTTGTGTCCATCAGAGACAGTAAATTTGTAAGACTGGATGTCATGAACTTATATATATATTATGACTTTTGGACACTATTAAGGTAAATACATTCTTTTGTTTTCTATCAAAATCTTTCATTTGGTAAGTATGCCTATCAGTAGTTAGTGCCTTCAGTAGTTAGAATATTTTATTTAGCTGGCAGTATTGGTGCTCGCTGTATTGCAGTAGTTCGAGAACGAAGATTTTTGTGAGGTAAGTGATTCATGAAAGGTATAGGTTAATGTTAGTCAGGGCCATTCTTTTGTAGGGATTATTGAAAGTCAGATTGCGTTGCGCTAAAAATATTGTGTGTCAGTTTAGTGTTGATCAGGATAAGTAAATAGCGAAAAGTCTGAGTACGTTCAGCTATGTTCAGCTGTTTGAAAATCAGATAACGTAAGGGGTATCCAAGCACAATAATTTATAAATTTTTCTAAGGGTATATGTTTCATATGTCGACCCTTAGCCGAGGAAAACTCACTGGAATGTTCTGATTCTTTTTTTGTAGTTTGTGTAATTAGTGTAGATATTGTTTATTGCTAGAGCGTAATTGTAGAGAGAATTTCCTTTGTAGTTGTAGTTTTTCATTGTTGTACAGTAAAACAGTTGTTGCATGCATGTAGATTTGCACCATTGTATTTCGCAGCTGCGCTTGCAATTAACTAGATATAGAATTTCAGTGCTATGTTAATGAGCACGTTCAGTTCTGCTCAACTGTTTGAAAATCAAATAACGTAAGGGGTATCCAAGCACAGTAATTCATAAATTTTTCTAAGGGAATGTTTCACACGTTATGTGTCCTTAATTCAGTGGTTTCCACTGCCCTCTGCAGCCTCATGCGGTTCATAGTTCAAGATTCTTCCGAGCCGGCCGTTGTGGCCGAGCGGTTGTAGGCGCTTCAGTCCAGAACCGCGCTGCTGCTACGGTCGCAGGTTCGAATCCTGCCTCGGACATGGACGTGTGTGATGTCCTTAGGTTAGCTACGTTTAAGTAGTTCTAAGTATAGGGGACTGATGACCTCAGATGTTAAGTCCCATAGTTCTTAGAGCCATTTGAATCATTTTTGATTCTTCCGCCTTTTATTGGCAGTTTTCCACCTCAGGGCAAGGGACAGCCCCGATCCTCTGTCCATTCCTCCGCCCTCCTTGACAACACCACAATGGGGGTGACTGCTTATACCGCAGCCGCCATTGGTGATGATTTCTGTTCAACATTGAAGTAGTGGCCCGGTACGTAAGCGGGACCGAGAATGTTTTGTTTACTTTTCAGAGACGCTACCCACAGATCACAAGTTGCACACTCAAAGATACTTGAGCCTATTCTAAAATGTCTGTACACAAGTTGTTATCTTGCTGTTAGGGAACGACGACATGTTTTTCTAAATAAGAACTGATGTCCGAAAGACACCGATCTCCCGTTACGAGGACAGTACCATCGGTAATCTCTACATCTACATCTATACTCTGTAAATCACTGTAAGTGCATGGAAGAGGGTACGCACATCGGACCAGTTATTAGAACTTCCTCCAGTTCCAGTGACCTACGGATCGTGGGAAGAATGTTGGGTTAAATCGATGTGTTCTTGCTATAATTACCATAATTTTGTCTTCGCAGTTACTATGGGAGCGGTGTTTATGGGATTTTATTCCTAGCTTCATCACTTAAAGTTAGTTCTACAATCATTCCAAGTAGCATTTCTGTTGTGACTTGGCAAGACAGCCAAGCCACTGTGAGGTAGCCGAAAGGCACGCGTTCAAGCTCACGCAGGCTGGCGTGACGTCTGGAACAGTTAAAGGAGTTGAGTCTAGTAAAAAAAGTACGTAGCTTCTGGAATACTTAACTTTAATCCATAATTGGTGAACATCGGCCTGACGGTACATGCATCACAAGATAAACAGCAAATGATAATGGCGCCTTGCTAGGTCGTAGCAAATGACGTAGCTGAAGGCTATGCTAACTATCGTCTCGGCAAATGAGAGCGTAATTTGTCAGTGAACCATCGCTAGCAAAGTCGGCTGTACAACTGGGGCGAGTGCTAGGAAGTCTCTCTAGACCTGCCGTGTGGCGGCGCTCGGTCTGCAATCACTGATAGCGGCGACACGCGGGTCCGACGTATACTAACGGACCGCGGCCGATTTAAAGGCTACCACCTAGCAAGTGTGGTGTCTGGCGGTGACACCACAATTTCACTGTATAGTTTTCACTTGTTTTCAAGGCCCTGCCACTTCACCTCTTTCTGCATCTTCGCGACTCTCTCCCATCGGTCAAAAAAAAAAAAAAAAAAAAAAGCTTGTGACAATATGTGCAGCCCTTATTTATATCTGTTCAATATACCCTGTTAGACCCATTTAGGGTGGGTCCCTTAAACTTGAGTAATATTGCAGACTGGGTCGTATGAGTGTTTTTTATCTGTGTCCTTTCTAGGTCGATTGCAATTTCCTAGCATTCTACCAATGAACCCAGACTGTCACCTGCTTTACCTATGACAAATATTATGTGATCGACCCATTTCATATCCTTACAGCTAGTTACATGCAGTTATGTGTGTGAGTTGACCGTTTCCATCTGTGATTCACTGATATTATAGCCACAGAGTACCACGTTTTTGGTTGCGTGAAGTGCGTAGTTTTACATTTCTGAAAACTTCACACAAACCGCCAATATTTGTGCCACTTTGAAACCTACTCGAGACCTGACAGAATAAATACACACCTTCTTTAAGACCGTAATTCACTACAAATAATTGCATCATCTGCAAAAAGTCTGAGGTTACTAATAATATTGTCTTCGAGGTTATTAATATTAATATACAACATAAACAGCAAGGGCCAAAGCCACATTCTTGGCGCACACCGGAAGTTACTACTACATACGTCGATGACTCTCCGTCCACGGTAACACTGCGTCCTCTCGACAACACAGGCCTCAATTCAGTCTCAAATTTCGCTACATACCCCATACAACCATACTTTCGGTAGTAACTGTTGATGTGGTGCTAAGTCAAATACTTCCCGAAAATCGAGAAATACAACATTTACCTGACTGCACGATGGGTTTCTGTATGTCATATCAGAAAAATGATAGCTGGGTTTCACAAGATATGTTGTTGTTGTTGTTGTGGTCTTCAGTCCTGAGACTGGTTTGCTGCAGCTCTCCATGCTACTCTATCCTGAGCAAGCTTCTTCATCTCCCAGTAGCTACTGCAACCTACATCCTTCTGAATCTGCTTAGTGTATTCGTCTCTTGGTCTCCCCCTACGATTTTTACCCTCCACGCTGCCCTCCAATACTAAATTGGTGATCCCTTGATGCCTCAGAACATGTCCTACCAACCGATCCCTTCTTCTAGTCAAGTTGTGCCACAAACTTCTCTTCTCCCCAATCCTATTCAATACCTCCTCATTAGTTATGTGATCTACCCATCTAATCTTCAGCATTCTTCTGTAGCACCACATTTCGAAAGCTTCTATTCTCTTCTTGTGCAAACTATTTACCGTCCATGTTTCACTTCCATACATGGCTACACTCCATACAAATACTTTCGGAAATGACTTCCTGACACTTAAATATATACTCGATGTTAACAAATTTCTCCTCTTCAGAAACGATTTCCTTGCCATTGCCAGTCTACATTTTACATCCTCTCTACTTCGACCATCATCAGTTTTTTGCTCCCCAAATAGTAAAACTCCTTTACTACTTTAAGTGTCTCATTTCCTAATCTAATTCCCTCAGAATCACCTGATTTAATTTGACTACATTCCATTATCCTCGTTTTGCTTTTGTTGATGTTCATCTTATATCCTCCCTTCAAGACACCATCCATTCCGTTCAACTGCTCTTCCAAGTCCTTTGCTGTCTCTGACAGAATTACAATGTCATCGGCGAACCTCAAAGTTTTTATTTCTTCTCCGTGGATTTTAATACCTACTCCGAATTTTTCTTTTGTTTTCTTTACTGCTTGCTCAATATACAGATTGAATAACATCGGGGAGAGGCTACAACCCTGTCTTACTCCCTTCCCAACCGCTGTTTCCCTTTGATGTCCCTCGACTCTTATAACTGCCATCTGGTTTCTGTACAAATTGTAAATAGCCTTTCCCTCCCTGTATTTTACCCATGCCACCTTCAGAATTTGAAAGAGTGTATTCCAGTCAACATTGTCAAAAGCTTTCTCTAAGTCTACAAATGCTAGAAAAGTAGGTTTGCCTTTCCTTAATCTTTCTTCTAAGATAAGTCGTAAGGTCAGTATTGCCTCACGTGTTCCAGTATTTCTACGGAATCCAAACTGATCTTCCCCGAGGCCGGCTTCTACTAGTTTTTCCATTCGTCTGTAAAGAATTCGTGTTAGTATTTTGCAAATGTGGCTTATTAAACTGATTGTCCGGTAATTTTCACATCTGTCGACACCTGCTTTCTTTGGGATTGGAATTATTATATTCTTCTTGAAGTCTGAGGGTATTTCACCTGTTTCATACATCTTGCTCACCAGATGGTAGAGTTTTGTCGGGACTGGCTCTCCCAAGGCCGTCAGTAGTTCCAATGGAATGTTGTCTACTCCGGGGCCTTCTTTCGACTCAGGTCTTTCAGTGCTCTGTCAAACTCTTCACGCAGTATCTTATCTCCCATTTCATCTTCATCTACATCCTCTTCCATTTCCAGAATATTGCCCTCAAGTACATCGCCCTTGTATAGACCCTCTACATATTCCTTCCACCTTTCTGCTTTCCTTTCTTTGATTAGAACTGGGTTTCCATCTGAGCTCTTGATGTTCATACAAGTGGCTCTCTTTTCTCCAAAGGTCTCTTTAATTTTCCTGTAGGCAGTATCTATCTTACCCCTAGTGAGAAAAGCCTCTACATCCTTACATTTGTCCTCTAGCCATCCCTGCTTAGCCATTTTGCACTTCGTGTCGATCTCATTTTTGAGACGTTTGTATTCCTTTTTGCCAGCTTCATTTACTGCATTTTTATATTTTCTCCTTTCATCAATTAAATTCAATATTTCTTCTGTTACCCAAGGATTTCTACTAGCCCTCGTCTTTTTACCTATTTGAACCTCTGCTGCCTTCACTACTTCATCCCTCAAAGCTACCCATTCCTCTTCTACTGTATTTCTTTCCCCCATTCCTGTCAATCGTTCCCTTATGCTCTCCCTGAAACTCTGTACAACCTCTGGTTCTTTCAGTTTATCCAGGTCCCATCTCCGTAAATTCCGACCTTTTTGCAGTTTCTTCAGTTTTAATCTACAGGTCATAACCAATAGACTGTGGTCAGAGACCACATCTGCCCCTGGAAATGTCTTACAATTTAAAACCTGGTTCCCAAATCTCTGTCTTACCATTATATAATCTATCTCATACCTTTTAGTATCTCCAGGGTTCTTCCATGTATACAACTTTCTATCATGATTCTTAAACCAAGGCCGGCCGCGGTGGCCGTGCGGTTCTGGCGCTGCAGTCCGGAACCGCAGGACTGCTACGGTCGCAGGTTCGAATCCTGCCTCGGGCATGGGTGTGTGTGATGTCCTTAGGTTAGTTAGGTTTAAGTAGTTCTAAGTTCTAGGGGACTTATGACCTAAGATGTTGAGTCCCATAGTGCTCAGAGCCATTTGAACCATTTTTTTCTTAAACCAAGTGTTAGCTATGATTAAGTTGTGCTCTGTGCAAAATTCTAGCAGGCGGCTTCCTCTTTCATTTCTTAGCCCCAATCCGTATTCACCTACTACGTTTCCATCTCTCCCTTTTCCTACACTCGAATTCCAGTCACCCATGACTATTAAATTTTCGTCTCCCTTCACTACCTGAATAATTTCTTTTATCTCGTCATACATTTCATCAATTTCTGCATCATCTGCAGAGCTAGTTGGCATATAAACTTGTACTACTGTAGTAGGCATGGGCTTTGTGTCTATATTGGCCACAATAATGCGTTCACTATGCTGTTTGTAGTAGCTAACCCGCACTCCTATTTTTTTTATTCATTATTAAACCTACTCCTGCATTACCCCTATTTGACTTTGTGTTGATAACCCTGTAGTCACCTGACCAGAAGTCTTGTTCCTCCTGCCACCGAACTTCACTAATTCCCACTATATCTAACTTTAACCTATCCATTTCCCTTTTTAAATTTTCTAACCTACCTGCCCGATTAAGGGATCTGACATTCCACGCTCCGATCCGTAGAACGCCATTTTTCTTTCTCCTGATAACGACATCCTCTTCAGTAGTCCCCGCCCGGAGATCCGAATGGGGGACTATTTTACCTCCGGAATATTTTACCCAAGAGGACGCCATCATCATTTAATCATAGCTGCATGCCCTCGGGAAAAATACGGCCGTAGTTTCCCCTTGCTTTCAGCCGTTCGCAGTACCAGCACAGAAAGGCCGTTTTGGTTATTGTTACAAGGCCAGATCAGTCAATCATCCAGACTGTTGCCCTTGCAACTACTGAAAAGGCTGCTGCCCCTCTTCAGGAACCACACGTTTGTCTGGCCTCTCAACAGATACCCCTCCGTTGTGGTTGTACCTACGGTACGGCTATCTGTATCGCTGAGGCACGCAAGCCTCCCCACCAACGGCAAGGTCCATGGTTCATGGGGGGGTCACAAGATATATGTTTTCAGAATACGTCCTAGTCGGTATAGAGGAGGTGATTCTGTTCAAGATACCTCGTTATGTCTGAACTCAGAATACGTTCGAAGATTCTACGTCTCATTGATGTGATGGATACTGAGTGTTAGTTTTGTGTATAGCTTTTGCCACCCTTGCAGACGGGTATCATCTGTGTGCTCTTCCAACTACTGGAAAAGGTTTTGTGTTTGAGGGATCTACAGCGGAGTACAGTTAAATGAGGGGCTAACTCAGCCGCAAGTTGCGTGTAGAATACGTTAGGGATTCCATCGGGTCCTGGTGCTTTGTTTAGTTTTGATTATTGCAGCTGTTTCCCTGCACCACTGAAACTAATATCTACACTCCTGGAAATTGAAATAAGAACACCGTCAATTCATTGTCCCAGGAAGGGGAAACTTTATTGACACATTCCTGGGGTCAGATACATCACATGATCACACTGACAGAACCGCAGGCACATAGACACAGGCAACAGAGCATGCACAATGTCGGCACTAGTACAGTGTATATCCACCTTTCGCAGCAATGCAGGCTGCTATTCTCCCATGGACACGATCGTAGAGATGCTGGATGTAGTCCTGTGGAACGGCTTGCCATACCATTTCCACCTGGCGCCTCAGTTGGACCAGCGTTCGTGCTGGACGTGCAGACCGCGTGAGACGACACTTCATCCAGTCCCAAACATGCTCAATGGGAGACAGATCCGGAGATCTTGCTGGCCAGGGTAGTTGACTTACACCTTCTAGAGCACGTTGGGTGGCACGGGATACATGCGGACGTGCATTGTCCTGTTGGAACAGCAAGTTCCCTTGCCGGTCTAGGAATGGTAGAACGATGGGTTCGATGACGGTTTGGATGTACCGTGCACTATTCAGTGTCCCCTCGACGATCACCAGTGGTGTACGGCCAGTGTAGGAGATCGCTCCCCACACCATGATGCCGGGTGTTGGCCCTGTGTGCCTCGGTCGTATGCTGTCCTGATTGTGGCGCTCACCTGCACGGCGCCAAACACGCATACGACCATCATTGGCACCAAGGCAGAAGCGACTCTCATCGCTGAAGACGACACGTCTCCATTCGTCCCTCCATTCACGCCTGTCGCGACACCACTGGAGGCGGGCTGCACGATGTTGGGGCGTGAGCGGAAGACGGCCTAACGGTGTGCGGGACCGTAGCCCAGCTTCATGGAGACGGTTGCGAATGGTCCTCGCCGATACCCCAGGAGCAACAGTGTCCCTAATTTGCTGGGAAGTGGCGGTGCGGTCCCCTACGGCACTGCGTAGGATCCTACGGTCTTGGCGTGCATCCGTGCGTCGCTGCGGTCCGGTCCCAGGTCGACGGGCACGTGCACCTTCCGCCGACCACTGGCGACAACATCGATGTACTGTGGAGACCTCACGCCCCACGTGTTGAGCAATTCGGCGGTACGTCCACCCGGCCTCCCGCATGCCCACTATACGCCCTCGCTCAAAGTCCGTCAACTGCACATACGGTTCACGTCCACGCTGTCGCGGCATGCTACCAGTGTTAAAGACTGCGATGGAGCTCCGTATGCCACGGCAAACTGGCTGACACTGACGGCGGCGGTGCACAAATGCTGCGCAGCTAGCGCCATTCGACGGCCAACACCGCTGTTCCTGGTGTGTCCGCTGTGCCGTGCGTGTGATCATTGCTTGTACAGCCCTCTCGCAGTGTCCGGAGCAAGTATGGTGGGTCTGACACACCTGTGTCAATGTGTTCTTTTTTCCATTTCCAGGAGTGTATTTCACTTATCTTTTCAGTGGTACGATAATTATATTCTGCCCACACTCCTGGGCTTTCTTTTGCAAAGGATCATTCGAGAATAGTGTTAAAAATTTCTGATTTAGCTCTGCTAGCCACAATTTCAGTCCCTGTATCATCAATGAGTTTCTGGACACTAAATGTGGAGCTACTAACCACTTTTAAATACCAGAATATCTTTGGATTTTGTGAAATATCTTTCGGTAGTATTCTGCTACGGTAGTCACTGAAGGACTTATGCAGGAGTAACTTGACAGCCAAAGCGTTTCATTCAACCCTGCTTTGACTACACCATTCTCCTTCTTCTACACATAAAAATGGTTCAAATGGCCCTGAGCACTATGCGGCTTACCTTCTGAGGTCATCAGTCGCCTAGAACGTAGAACTAATTAAACCTAACTAACCTAAGGACATCACACACATCCATGTCCGAGGCAGGATTCGAACGTGCGACTGTAGCGCACATAAAAACCATACAGTAGTTTCTGTTTCTTTAGAAGTTCATTTACAGTGACTGTATTCATTGTATAGGTTCCCTTCCATAATTAACTGTCTTACTGGGTACGTATCTATCCAGGGCATTGTCAACCGTTCTTTGAAACTTGAACCGTAGGTCTCATTCATTCTCCTGTCCTGAGCTATAAGTTATAGATTTTCTAATTTAAATATACCACCGGTTCCTCGTTTGGTTTACAGAACATGTAAATCTTTCTAACTATTTTAATTTCCTTTTGTACTTTGGTAATCATTTTGGTGTCACCGCCAGACACCACACTTGCTAGGTGGCAGCCTTTCAATCAGCCGCGGTCCGTTAGTATACGTCGGACCCCACTATCAGTGATTGCAGACCAAGTGCCGCCACACGGCAGGTCTAGTCTAGAAAGACTCCCTAGCACTCGACCCAGTTGGACAGCCGATTTTGCTAGCGATGGTTCACTGTCTACATACGCTCTCATTTGCAAAGACGACAGTTTAGCATAGCCTTCAGTTACGTCATTTGCTACGACCTAGCAAGGCGCCATATTCAGTTACTATTCTGAACAGATAATATTGTGACTCATGTAGCGTCAAGAGCGACGTTCATCATTAATGGATTAAAGTTAAGTATCAAACTATTTACGTCCGCTTTCTGAATTCTAATTCCTTGTCATGTTCCAGACCTCATGTCAGTATAGTCCTTCCCTCCTCACGCCGCCTGCGTGAGCTAAAACGCGTGCATTTCGGCCTCCTCTAGTAACACGGTGTTGGCTCTTCTGCCAACAACACACATTGTTGCTACAAATTCCTCGTCGTCAATGAGAACAGTTTCCATACGGACGTCCTCAAACTGATCAGGTCTATTAGTTACTATTATATCTGATATATTTCTGTCAAGAACGAGGGAGCGATCTACTTCTTCTAGGTAGTTTTCAGAGAAGGCATTTTATAATGTTTCACACGATGCCTCTCACCACCACCAAAACTGTAATCACGCTCAGCTACTAGAGAATATTTTATATCAGAGAGCTGGATACATTTGTTGTTGTACTAGTTCTGAGCAGTGTGACTGAACATGACTATGTGACAGGTTCCACACGAATAGTATACCGGTGTATCAACTGTCGGTCCGTGCTTTCATCTACACCTAATAGTCCAACATCCGGCACTGCTCCAGAAGGCTAAATGAAAAAAGGTGTTTCGCACTTAATGATGAAATAGTACTGTTTTACACATAACTCAAAAGCCTCCTGCTTCTTTCTCTTGAACTAAACCTAGTGCAATACATAATTTTGACACATGATTAATTATTGACAGTATCTTAGCAGTGTTTAATTGAAATATTCAGAAGATTTCAATGCGCAACGGAGAATCAAATTGGGAACTTGAATGAATATTTGCTTAAATCGAAGATCACGATTACACCTCGAACTTCCTGGCATGATCCGAAAGCGTAAGTGAGACCTCATTTATAGGCAGGTCACCCAACGAGGATGAGCGACCTCACTTTGGAAGCCTGTCACCTATTCATAAATAGAACACAAATAGCTGACGTCGAACATATTCTGGGACACTTCGAAATTTCGCCAACACTGACTTTCCTTTCTGTAATAGTATGCAAAGAATTCGTAATGCCGGCCGGGGTGGCCGAGCGGTTCTAGGCACTACAGTCTGGAACCGCGCGACTGCTACGGTCGCAGGTTCGAATCCTGCCTCGGGCATGGATGTGTGTGATGTTCTTAGGTTAGTTAGGTTTAAGTAGTTCTAAGCTCTAGGGGACTGGTGACCTCAGAAGTTAAGTCCCATAGTGCTCAGAACCATTTGAACCATTTTTTTTTAATTCGTAATATTTCTCCTAATGGCAGCATATTTTTCGCTAATAAAGCTTAAGACACAAAAAAACAAAGCAGCATGGAAGATTTATTCAAATGCGATGGAAATCGGTAGATGTGATGTACATGTGCAGCCAAACAACTGAGTACAGTTCCAAAAAAAAAAAAAAAAAAAAAAAAAAAATCTGTATGATTTATTCAGGAGAAAGAGCATCATAAATTGAGTAAGTCAACAATGTGTTGGTCCATCTCTGCCCCCTGTGCAAGTAGTTATTCGTCTTGACATTGATTGATAGAGTTATCGGATGTTCTCCTGAGGGATATTGTGCCAAATTCTGTCAGATTGGTGCGTTAAATTGTCAAAGTACCAAGGTACTTGGACAGACTACCCTTAATGTTTCAAACATTCTCATTTGGGAAGATGTCCGGTGACCTTGCTGGGCAAGGTGGGGATGGTAAGCATTAAAACAAACAGTAGAGACTCGCCCGGCTTGGGGGCGTACATTATCTTGCTGGAATGTAAGCCCAGGGTTGCTTGCCACGAAATTATCGTCGACGTACCGTTGTACTGTAAGGATGCCGCGGGTAACAACCAACGGGATCCTGCTACGAAAACAAATGACATTCCAGGTAGTCACTCCCAGTTGTCCGGCCTTACGGTGGACGGCAGTCAAGCTGGTATTCCATCGCTGTCTGGTGCACTGAGCACTCCCGGTCGTCGGGCCGTATGGTGGACGATATTCGGTATTCCGCAGCTGTCTGGGACATCTCCAGAAATGTCTTACCCGGAAATCGCATTGACTGGAGTAGAATGGTGTTCAGTGATGAATTCCAGTTCGAACCTAGCCCCGACGAATAGCTCTTTGTCTTCGATAAATAATTCAAAAAATGGTTCAAATGGCTCTGAGCACTATGGGACTCAACTGCTGAGGTCATTAGTCCCCTAGAACTTAGAACTAGTTAAACCTAACTAACCTAAGGACATCACAAACATCCATGCCCGAGGCAGGATTCGAACCTGCGACCGTAGCGTTCCTGCGGTACCAGACTGCAGCGCCTTTAACCGCACGGCCACTTCGGCCGGCCAAAAATAATTCAATTGAATGAAACTGTAACCATTTGTTTGTAATCGCACGTAAATCACATCTACCAATTTACGTCCAATTCGGATAATTCCTTGCTGCAGTGTCGTTTATTTTGCCTTATAGTGCCGCTGAATTCAAAATGTGTGTAATAACGTGTTCCCAGATGAGGTACTGCCTCAAGTAAAAATGTGAGAGCACATTTGAGCAGTTCGAAGATTAAGCTAACTTGATAAACAACTGCCGAAATGAAGTAAGTCGAAAGGAGTGGACTATCTCATTATTAATACGTAACTCAGGCTGTCGTACTAACAAAACTCGTTTTGTCCCTTAATGCACCACGTGTTAGAAAATTCCAGGAAACATGAGAAACATAACAAAAGAAATTGCGAAACAAACTTTTATCAAAACATGAGATGACTTTATAAATTGAAGCTGGTAACGGTGTCTTTTTAATAAAGTAAACCCAAACCAAATTGCAGCTGTTTATTTCATTCTCTGTAATATAACAGTCACGGTTCTCGTATAGTGTCGTTATATTACAAAATAGTATTACATTTCCATTAGACAGAGATAAAGAACAAAATGAAAAGATGCTAAAGATATATGTAAAGCAAGAACTGTATTGCAGGCCTTGCCTGAAGAACAGATTTTAGGTTATCTGTTAGGTCTTTCGGGAGTAAATTGACTCAACATAAGTAACCAGACACCCTATGAAATGCAAAATTGACCATGAGAGTTGGAGCCACCAGTACAAGACGAGTTGTCAGTGTAGAAGCAATAAGAGCTGAATGAGTCGGTCGGGTAGATCACATTTACTGCAAACGTAGACTAGTCACTGGATGTCACATGAGTGACAAAACCTTCAGGGACAGTTCATCCCTTTTGAAGCCGCCCAAATCGACTTTTGGTGCTGTGATTGTAAAGTGGAAACGAGAAGGAACAACATGCATCTAAACCAAGCCCAGGGTCGCCTCACGCAGTGATGGATAGAGATCGCCAAGCATTGGAGAGGGCCCGCCGCTGTGACCGAGCGGTTCTAGGCGCTTCAGTCTGGAACCGCACGACCGCTACGGTCTCAGGTTCGAATTCTGCCTCGGGCATGGATATGTGTGATGTCCTTAGCTTAGTTAGGTTTAACTAGTTCTAAGTTCTAGGGTACTGAAGACCTCAGATGTTAAGTCCCATAGTGCTCAGAGCCATTTGAACCATTGGGGAGGGTGGCTGTAACAGTTCCTATAAATTTTCCTCCAGAAATCACTCGTGAGTTCCAGAGTGCTACCAACAGTCCATCTTGTACAATTTGTGCAGGCAGTTATAGAAAATGAAGTACAGTGATCGAGCAGCTCCTCATAAGTCACACATTTCTGTAATCAGTGTTAAGCGACACTTGAGGTGGTATACAGAGGGGGACCTGGACATTGTATGACAGGAAACGAGTGATTACCCCATATCTTGTGACAATTCGATGGTAAGATCTGTGTCCGGAGAGTACTACCTGCCATCATGTGTAATGCCAGCTGTGTACTGCGATGGAAGGGTTGTTAGGTATGACGGTATTTTGCGTGATTAGGATGCGGCTCCCTTATTTCGCTTAAAAACGCAAAATATGGAAGAATATGAACACATTTTACACCAAACTATACTTTTTACAGTGTAAGAGTCGGATTCGATCACCGTATCAACATTTCAATGAACTCTTTCATAAAGCAGCATCTACTGTATCAAGCGATGACTTGTCAACAATAATGTTCAAGAAATGGACTCGTCTATCCAGAGTTCCGATATGTACCAAATTTAACGCGTTTTGGGTGTGAGCGTCGACTGCTTCAGACCCCAGTGTCCCACATAACTACTTTCTCTGGTTTCGGCTCTTGCGGAAGAGTGTGGTGCCATTCCTCCGCAGATATTCCCAGAGGAGTTCAATAAGCGTCATGGTACTTTGGTTTAGACAGTGTATAGAGGACGTTGAGCGTAGTAATTACGTAGAAATTAAATGTCTGGCTGAACGCAGAGAAGAATAGAGGACTGCATGACATCTTTCGAGAAACTAATGTTAAAAGATAAATTACGTTAAAAAGCACACTCTACTTAGGACTTATAAAATATTTGCAAACATAGACGAGGATGTATACGTGGACTGAAAGTCTTTTACCATTCCTATGCAAGGTAATTATTACCTCGTCACCGAGCGAGGTGGCGCAGTGGGTACCATACTGGACTCGCATTCGGGAGGACGACGGTTCGAACCAGCGTCCGGCCATCCTCATTTAGGTCCCTTTGAAAGGGCACGGCCTACTTCCTTCCCTGTCATTCCCTAATCCGGTGAGACCGGTGGCCTCGCTGTCTGGTCTCCTCCCCCGAACGACCGAACGCAACCCACTATCTCATGAGACGTCTACTATGAGGTGGTGCCCAGTCGACCTGAATCAGACCTGGCGGGCCGTGCTGCAGTCGCAGAGTACTCATGTTCCTGTGATGCCCCACATGCTTCGTGAAATCATATTGGAATCTCTGGACGGAATACGACGCTCTTTTCGTAAGGCACTATACACTATTGCGGAAGATTAGAGAACCTGCATTTGAGGCCGACTGCCCAACGATTCTACTACTGCCAACGAAGGCAAGATGCGAGAAATTAGGGTTCGTACGGAGGCTTTTAGTCAGTCGTTTCTCCCTTGTTCTATTTGCGAATCGAACAGGAAAGGAAATGACTTGTAGTGGTGCAATACCGACGGCCATGCTCCGTAAGGTGGTTAGCAGAGTACGTGTGTGGATGTAGATGTAGATGGTGCTATTCCCCAGTTCTAGGAATTTATACCATTCAATTAACTACTGCACCCCTGTCAGGGCGGAATACCCTTTAACAATGGCACTACTTAATTACAGAGATTTTAAGTCTTTCCTTTTTCGCCTTATTTAAGAATATCCTCTCTGTAATATCGCGGAACATATACTTCACCACAGTTACGGAAGTGAAAGAGTGGCATTCATAGTTGTTGTTGTTGTTGCTGTTGTTGTGGTCTTCAGTCCTGAGACTGATTTGATGCAGCTCTCCATGCTAATCTATCCTCTGCAAGCTCCATCATCTCCCAGTACCTACTGCAACCTACATCCTTCTGAATCTGCTTAGTGTATTCATCTCTAGGTCTCCCTCTACGATTTTTACCCTCCACGCTGCCCTCCAATGCTAAATTTGTGATCCCTTGATGCCTCAGGACATGTCCTACCAACCGATCCCTTCTTCTGGTCAAGTTGTGCCACAAACTTCTCTTCTCCCCAATCTTATTCAATACCTCCTCATTAGTTACGTGATCTACCCACCTAATCTTCAGAATTCTCCTGTAGCACCACATTTCGAAAGCTTCTATTATCTTCTTGTCCAAACTATTTATTGTCCATGTTTCACTTCCATGCATGGCTACACTCCATACAAATACTTTCAGAAACGACTTCCTGACACTTAAATCTATACTCGATGATAACAAATTTCTTTTCTTCAGAAACGCTTTCCTTGCCATTGCCAGTCTACATTTTATATCCTCTCTACTTCGACCATCATGTTATTTTGCTCCCCAAATAGCAAAACTCCTTTACTACTTTAAGTGTCTCATTTTCTAATCTAATTCCCTCAGCATCACCCGACTTAATTCGACTACATTCCATTATCCTCGTTTTGCTTTTGTTGATGTTCGTCTTATATCCTCCTTTCAAGACACTGTCCATTCCGTTCAACTGCTCTTCCAAGTCCTTTGCTGTCTCTGACAGAATTACAATGTCATCGGCGAACCTCAAAGTTTTTATTTCTTCTCCGTGGATTTTAATATCTACTCCAAATTTGTCTTTTGTTTCCTTTATTGCTTGCTCAATATACAGATTGAATAACATCGGGGAGAGGCTACAACCCTGTCTCACTCCCTTCCCAACCACTGCTTCCCTTTCATGCCCCTCGACTCTTATAACTGCCATCTGGTTCCTGTACAAATTGTAAATGGCCTTTCCCTCCCTGTATTTTACCCCTGCCACCTTTAGAATTTGAAAGAGTGTATTCCAGTTAACATTGTCAAAAGCTTTCTCTAAGTCTACAAATGCTAGGAACGTAGGTTTGCCTTTTCTTAATCTTTCTTCTAAGATAAGTCGTAAGGTAAGTATTGCCTCACGTGTTCCAACATTTCTACGGAATCCAAACTGATCTTCCCCGAGGTCGGCTTCTACCAGTTTTTCCATTCGTCTGTAAAGAATTCGCGTTAGTATTTTGCAGCTGTGGCTTATTAAACTGATAGTTCGGTAATTCATAGTAGTGACAAAAATTAATTTCATTGAAGTTCTATTGGTTAGAAGGAATCTTCGATTTACTGTCGGTACTTTAGGAATGTAAAAAGACAAAAGGCAGCCAGTGTCGTCATATACCGGAGCGAACTTTAGTTTAGATGAAGCCTGGCGCTATGCATGAGTGGTCGCTTGATGCGGCTGCTTTCAGCTGTGTAGGAAGCAGTCGGAACGTGTGCAACACTGCTGCTAGTTTCAGACGTTCTCTTAACGACGAACAAAAGGAACTACGCGAAAGTAAATTTTCTTCTCACGTGATGATTCTGCTGTCGTTTCTGTAATTCAGTCTGCCTGCTTAGCTGGGTAGAAACGTGCTCGCCTCCCATGCAAGCGGGCCCGAGCTCGATTCTCGGTAGGGCTGGAGATTTTTTCCACTCGGGGACTGAATGTTGTGTTGTCGTCATCATCATTTCATCCTCATCACCGGCGCGCAACTCGCCCAATGAGGCGTCGACTGAAATAAGACTTGCACTTGGCGTTAGACCTTCCCCCGATGGGGCCTCCCGGTTAACGATGCCACACCCTCTTTTCATTTCTTTAGTTCAAACGTAAAATACGATTATTGCAGAGTTCACCTGCTAAACAAGCAGTTGCAACATAAATACGTTATAATAATTTAAAAAAATTTCTATCTTTCTGTTTGTACTGTTGCAAAACTAACGTCACGATACGTAATACACACATCAAAAAATGTTTTGCATCACCTCGGTTTCAAGAGTTCCGGAACCTAACAGAAAATTGGAATTGAAATCGACATAACCATTATTTCCGCCCTTTTTGTTGCTCATGGAAACCACACATTGCATGTTGGACCACCATACAGCGAGACCTTCATAGAAGGTGGTCCAGATTGCGTACACACCGGTACCTCTAATGCCTAGTAGCACGTCCTCTGTATCCGTCGCTACGGTCGCAGGTTCGAATCCTGCCTCGGGCATGGATGTTCGTGATGTCCTTAGGTTAGTTAGGTTTAACTAGTTCTAAGTTGTAGGTGACTAATGACCTCAGCAGGTGAGTGCCATAGTGCTCACAGCCATTTGAACCATTTTTTTTCTGTATCCGTCGTGGCAACTATCCAGATGTTCATCAAGGTACTGTTGCTCCAGATTGTTCCACTCCTCAACGGCGATTCGGCGTAAATGCCTCAGAGTGGTTGGTTGCTCACGTCGTCCATAAACAGCCCTCTTCAGCCTATCCCAGGCATGTTCGATAGCGTTCATCTCTGGAGAACATGCTGGCTACTCTGCAGCTCGTGGTCGTGTGGTAGCGTTCTCGCTTCGCGCGCCCGGGTTCCCGGGTTCGATTCTCGGCGGTGTCAGGGATTTTCTCTGCCTTGTAATGACTCGGTGTTGTGTGATGTCCTTAGGTTAGTTAGGTTTAAGTAGTTCTAAGTTCTAGGGGACTGACGACCATAGATGTTAAGTCCCATAGTGCTCAGAGCCATTTGAACCATTTTTTTGCTGGCTACTTTAGACTAGCTATGTTGTTATCCTGAAGGAAGTTATTCACAAGATGTCCACAATGGGGGCGCGAATTGTCGTCCATGAAGACGAATGTCTCGCCAATATACTGCCATTATGGTTGCACTATCGGTCGGAGGATGGCATTCACGTATCGTACAGATGTTACGGCGCCTTCCACGACCACCAGCGGCGTACGTCGGCGCCACATAATGCCACCCCAAAACAGCACGTAACATTCACCTTGCTGCACTCACTGGACAGTGTGTCTAAGGCGTTCAGCCTGACCGGGTTGCCTCCAAACACGTCTCCGACGATTTTCTGGTTGAAGCCATATGCGACACTCATCAGTGAAGAGAACGCGATGCCAATCCTGAGCGGCCCATGTTATTGGGTCCACCTCTACCGCGCTGCATGGTGTCATGGTTGCAACGATGAACCTCGCCATGGACGTCTGGAGTGAAGTTGTGCATCATACAGCCTATTGCGCGCAGTTTGAGTCGTGACATGACGTCCTGTGGCTGCACGAAATGCGTCATTCAATATGGGGGCGTTGCTGTCAGGGTTCCGCCGAGTCATAATCCGTAGACAGCGGTCATCCACTGCAGTAGTAGCCCTTGAGTGGCCTGAGCGAGGCATGGCATCGACAGTTCCTGTCTCTCTGTATCTCCTCCATGTCCGAACAACATAGCCTTGGTTCACTCCGAGATGCCTGGACACTCCCCTTGTTGAGAGCCCTTCCTGGCACAAAGTAAGAATGCGGACGCGATCGAACCGCGGTATTGACCGTCCAGGCGTGGTTGAACTACAGACAACACTAGCCGTGTACCTCCTTCCTGGTGGAATGACTGGAACTGATCGGCTGTCGGACCCCCCCTCCGTGTAATAGGCGCTGCTCGTGTATGGTTGTTTACATCTTTGGGCGGGTTTAGTGACATCTCTGTGTGTGTGATACAATAACCAACGTCTATCTACCAGAGTTCTTGGAACCGGGGTAATGCAAATCTTTGTGATGTGTCTAGTGCACTTTTTACCAACGTTCGACATTTGTACACGCCCATACACATTCATGAGAGTAAGCATCGTTGAAGCTCGCTGTCACAGTGAAGCTACCGGTTGAAAAACTGCATCGCCCCTCTCGGTGGAAAACCTGGAAATGATAGAAAAATGGATATAAAATTGAGGATGATTCAAAAAGAAAGAATAGATTTCAATTGTATATTACATACAAACTACAGAAGCTAGAAACATATTCTGCATGTCATTAGCTAGAGGAAACTTCAACGTTTTGATACAGCTGCGCTGTAGTTTGTTTGTGGCAACATGGTCATTACACTACAAAAAAAAGAAATGGGACTTAACATCTGAGGTCATCAGTCCCCTAGAACTTAGAACTACTTACACCTAACTAACCTAAGGACATTTTTTGTGTTGGAATTTGCACGAAGTCGATCCACTATTCAAGTGCAATGTGCTTTCCGCCGTCGATTCATCAAGAATCCGCCTCTGTACAAACAGATTTATGACTAGCATACGAAATTCTTGGATGGGCAGGACAGGAACATCAACTTCCTCAAACAATGGTGCGACGCGTTCTGAGAGGACATCTGCACACACAGCCCTAGAAGTTACAGTTCGTGCAGAAATTCTGTCCGGCCGGTCATAACAGATGGTACAAATTATGCGTTTCAGTTCTCCAGGATATGGCAGAGGACACATTTTCCGAACGACTCATCTCTTCGGACGAATCGAAGTTTCGTCTATCGGGCAAAGTAAACCTCCTTAATGTAAGAATTTGGAGGTCTCAAAATCATGCCGCCATCGTCGAACATGAAAATGACTCACCGAAACTGAATGTGTTTTGTGTTGTTTCTGTTCACGAAGGTTATGGACCTTTCTTTTTTGCAGACGAACTTGTTACAGGAATGTCATACCTGGACATGTTGCGAAACAGGCTGTCTCCGCAGCTTCACTAAGATGCCAATAATTTCATTTTTACGTGTGACGGCGCCCCGTCTCACTTTCATGTTGAGGTGCGGCGTCATGTTAACAACACTATCTAACACCGTTGGATTTTAAGAGGTCGACGACAGTATCTTGTTCATTGTTTTTGGCCTTCCAGGTCACCAGACCTCACACCTTCCGATTTTTTTTTCTGTGGTCTTACATTGCTTTGCCACGCTTATCGCAGCTACTCTTAAACATCTGAGAAATCGAATTGTTGAAGTTATTGATTCAATAAATAGATACATTTCGGTTCGTGTGTGGAATTAAATAGACTGCCGTTTCTTTCTCTCTTGCAGTGCACGGGGCTCATGGTGAGAGCATGATGCAGTGCTTGTGCGAATATAAAACTCTAAAACTTCCTCTTTCCAGTGACATGCACAGTGTGTTTCTGCCTTTCACAGTTTGTCTGTCATAGACAGCTCAATTTGGTTTTTTTAATGACCCTGTACTACAAAATTCTGTTCCTTTTGGAGTCTTTGGGTCGTTGATTCCTATTCCGATGTAGGAATTACAAAATTCAGTACCGTTGATTTAATTTGGAGGATCAAAGTTATAAATTTAGAGAATTCGAGGAAAAATTCAGGTACAATGTATGTCGAGGCCACTGTTAACGAATTAGTAGTCGAAGTTGCCGTATTGAAATGTTTTACTCGATATTTTACATTTTTCAGTCGCTTGTGTGTTATTGCTTTCAGAAAGGCCAGCTCGAGCGGTTCACTGGAAGATGGTTCGAAAAGCAGATATTTTACCCCTAGTGACATCTGTTTATCTTCTTCAACTATCATTTTCTGGACTCTCGAGATGAATGGATCCGAAGACGAAAACAATGGAATAAAAACATGCATTGCTTTCTCAATGGAATATTTACCAGTAAAACCTTCTCGGCAACGCCAAGTATCACTATTTCGAGTTTCCTGCGCATCTTCAGACAGGCGAACAAACGGCAAAGGAGATTCGGTTACAGTATTTCAGTGCTTCAAAACTATGAGGACTGATATTTGGTGAAGACTGATGTCAGCTCAAAAATGGTTCAAATGGCTCTGAGAGCTATGGGACTTAACATCTGAGGTCATCAGTCCCCTAGAACTTATAACTACTTTAACCTAACTAACCTAAGGACAGCACACACATCCATGGCCGAGGCAGGATTCGAACCTGCGACCGTAGCGGTCGCGCGGATCCAGACTGAAGCGCCTAGAACCGCTCGACCACAACGGCTGGAACTGATGTCGGCATCGGGTATTAATGCAGAATATGATGAGTCCAGGTCTACCCGTGGTCTAGGGGTACCGTCTTTGAATCATAATAAAAACGTCTTCGGTCCCGGGTTCGATCCCCGCCACTGCCTAAATTTTGATAAATAATCAGCATTGGCGGCCGAAGACTTCCGGCATAAGAAGTCAGCCTCATTCTGCCAACGGCCTTGTCAAAGAGGGCGGAGGAGAGGATAGAGGTTCAGGACACTCTCTTGTCCTAGGGGTGGGAAATTGCCCCTAAAGGCGGAAGAATCAGCAATGATATACGACATGAGGATGCAGAAGGCAATGGAAACCACTGCATTAAAGACACGTAACGTGTATCCACAGGACATGTGGCCTGTAATTGAAGAAGTGTCATGATGATCTCTCCATTGGCAAAAGATTCCGGAATAGTCCCCCATTCGGATCTCCGGGAGGGGACTGCCAAGAAGGAGGTTACCATGAGAAAAAGGTTGAATAATCAACGAAAGGATAACGTTCTACGAGTCGGGGCGTGGAATGTCAGAAGCTTGAACGTGGTAGGGAAACTAGAAAATCTGAAAAGGGAAATGCAAAGGCTCAATCTAGATATAGTAGGGGTCAGTGAAGTGAAGTGGAAGGAAGACAAGGATTTCTGGTCAGATGAGTATCGGGTAATATCAACAGCAGCAGAAAATGGTATAACAGGTGTAGGATTCGTTATGAATAGGAAGGTAGGGCAGAGGGTGTGTTACTGTGAACAGTTCAGTGACCGGGTTGTTCTAATCAGAATCGACAGCAGACCAACACCGACAACGATAGTTCAGGTATACATGTCGACGTCGCAAGCTGAAGATGAACAGATAGAGAAAGTGTATGAGGATATTGAAAGGGTAATGTAGTATGTAAAGGGGGACGAAAATCTAATAGTCATGGGCGACTGGAATGCAGTTGTAGGGGAAGGAGTAGAAGTAAAGGTTACAGGAGAATATGGGCTTGGGACAAGGAATGAAAGAGGAGAAAGACTAATTGAGTTCTGTAACACGTTTCAGCTAGTAATAGCGAATACCCTGTTCAAGAATCACAAGAGGAGGAGGTATACTTGGAAAAGGCCGAGAGATACGGGAAGATTTCAATTAGATTACATCATGGTCAGACAGAGATTCCGAAATCAGATACTGGATTGTAAGGCGTACCCAGGAGCAGATATAGACTCAGATCACAATATAGTAGTGATGAAGAGTAGGCTGAAGTTCAAGACATTAGTCAGGAAGAATCAATACGCAAAGAAGTGGGATACGGAAGTACTAAGGAATGACGAGATACTCTTGAAGTTCTCTAACGCTATGGATACAGCAATAAGGAATAGCGCAGTAGGCAGTACAGTTGAAGAGGAATGGACATCTCTAAAAAGGGCCATCACAGAAGTTGGGAAGGAAAACATAGGTACAAAGAAGGTAGCTGCGAAGAAACCATGGGTAACAGAAGAAATACTTCAGCTGATTGATGAAAGGAGGGCCGGCCACGGTGGTCTCGCGGTTCTAGGCGCGCAGTCCGGAGCCGTGCGACTGCTGCGGTCGCAGGTTCGAATCCTGCCTCGGGCATGGATGTGTGTGATGTCCTTAGTTTAGTTAGGTTTAAGTAGTTCTAAGTTCTAGGGGACTGATGACCACAGCTGTTAAGTCCCATAGTGCTCAGAGCCATTTGAACCATTTGATGAAAGGAGGAAGTGGAAACATGTTCCGGGAAAATCAGGAATACAGAAGTACAAGTCGCTGAGGAATGAAATAAATAGGAAGTGCAGGGAAGCTAAGACGAAATGGCTGCAGGAAAAATGTGAAAACATCGAAAAAGATATGATTGTCGGATGGACAGACTCAGCATACAGGAAAGTCAAAACAACCTTTGGTGACATTAAAAACAACGGTGGTAACATTAAGAGTGCAACGGAAATTCCACTGTTAAATGCAGAGGAGAAAGCAGATAGGTGGAAAGAATACATTGAAAGCCTCTATGAGGGTGAAGATTTGTCTGATGTGATAGAAGAAGAAACAGGAGTCGATTTAGAAGAGATAGGGGATCTAATATTAGAATCGGAATTTAAAAGAGCTTTGGAGGACTTACGGTCAAATAAGGCAGAAGGGATAGATAACATTACATCACAATTTCTAAAATCATTGGGGGAAGTGGCAACAAAACGACTATTCACGTTGGTGTGTAGAATATATGAGTCTGGCGACATACCATCTGACTTTCGGAATAGCATCATCCACACAATTCCGAAGACGGCAAGAGCTGACAAGTGCGAGAATTATCGCACAATCAGCTTAACAGCTCATGCATCGAAGCTGCTTACAAGAATAATATACAGAAGAATAGAAAAGAAAATTGACAATGCGCTAGGTGACGATCAGTTTGGCTTTAGGAAAAATAAAGGGACGAGAGAGGCAATTATGACGTTACGGCTAGTAATGGAAGCAAGGCTAAAGAAAAATCAAGACACTTTCATAAGATTTGTCGACCTGGAAAAAGCGTTCGACAATATAAAATGGTTCAAGCTGTGCGAGATTCTGAAAAATGTAGGGATAAGCTATAGGGAGAGACGGGTCATATACAATATGTACAACAACCAAGAGGGAATAATAAGAGTGGACGATCAAGAACGAAGTGCTCGTATTAAGAAGGGTGTAAGACAAGGCTGTAGCCTTTCGCCCCTACTCTTCAATCTGTACATCGAGGAAGCAATGATGGAAATAAAAGAAAGGTTCAGGAGTGGAATTAAAATACAAGGTGAAAGGATATCAATGATACGATTCGCTGATGACATTGCTATCCTGAGTGAAAGTGAAGAAGAATTAAATGATCTGCTGAACGGAATGAACAGTCTAATGGGTACACAGTATGGTTTGAGAGTAAATCGGAGAAAGACGAAGGTAATGAGAAGTAGTAGAAATGAGAACAGCGAGAAACTTAACATCAGGATTGATGGTCACGAAATCAATGAAGTTAATGAATTCTGCTACCTAGCCAGTAAAATAACCAATGACGGACGGAGCCAGGAGGACATCAAAAGCAGACTCGCTATGGCAAAAAAAGCATTTCTGGCCAAGAGAAGTCTACTAATATCAAATACCGGCCTTAATTTGAGGAAGAAATTTCTGAGTATGTACGTCTGGAGTATAGCATTGTATGGTAGTGAAACATGGACTGTGGGAAAACCGGAACAGAAGAGAATCGAAGCATTTGAGATGTGGTGCTACAGACGAATGTTGAAAACTAGGTGGACTGATAAGGTAAGGAATGAGGAGGTTCTACGCAGAATCGGAGAGGAAAGGAATATGTGGAAAACACTGATAAGGAGACGGGACAGGATGATAGGACATCTGCTAAGACATGAGGGAATGACTTCCATGGTACTAGAGGGAGCGGTAGAGGGCAAAAACTGTAGAGGAAGACAGAGATTGGAATACGTCAAGCAAATAATTGAGGACGTAGGTTGCAGGTGCTGCTCTGAGATGAAGGGGTTGGCACAGGAAAGGAATTCGTGGCGGGCCGCATCAAACCAGTCAGTAGAGTGATGAAAAAAAAAAAAAAACTCAAACCTATTTCATTTTCCTACATTTAGAATCAATTGCCACTCATCGCATCAATTATAAATTTCGTCTAAGTCATCTTGTGTCATCCTGCAGTCACTCATCTCCGACGTCTTTCCGCATCACAGCATCATCAGCAAGCAACCGCAGATTGCTACTCACCCGGTCCGCCATTATCGTTTATACACTCATGGAAATGGAAAAAAGAACACATTGACACCGGTGTGTCAGACCCACCATACTTGCTCCGGACACTGCGAGAGGGCTGTACAAGCAATGATCACACGCACGGCACAGCGTATACACCAGGACCCGCGGTGTTGGCCGTCGAATGGCGCTAGCTGCGCAGCATTTGTGCACCGCCGCCGTCAGTGTCAGCCAGTTTGCCGTGGCATACGGAGCTCCATCGCAGTCTTTAACACTGGTAGCATGCCGCGACAGCGTGGACGTGAACCGTATGTGCAGTTGACGGACTTTGAGCGAGGGCGTATAGTGGGCATGCGGAAGGCCGGGTGGACGTACCGCCGAATTGCTCAACACGTGGGGCGTGAGGTCTCCACAGTACATCGATGTTGTCGCCAGTGGTCGGCGGAAGGTGCACGTGCCCGTCGACCTGGGACCGGACCGCAGCGACGCACGGATGCACGCCAAGACCGTAGGATCCTACGCAGTGCCGTAGGGGACCGCACCGCCACTTCCCAGCAAATTAGGGACACTGTTGCTCCTGCGGTATCGGCGAGGACCATTCGCAACCGTCTCCATGAAGCTGGGCTACGGTCCCGCACACCGTTAGGCCGTCTTCCGCTCACGCCCCAACATCGTGCAGCCCGCCTCCAGTGGTGTCGCGACAGGCGTGAATGGAGGGACGAATGGAGACGTGTCGTCTTCAGAGATGAGAGTCGCTTCTGCCTTGGTGCCAATGATGGTCGTATGCGTGTTTGGCGCCGTGCAGGTGAGCGCCACAATCAGGACTGCATACGACCGAGGCACACAGGGCCAACACCCGGCATCATGGTGTGGGGAGCGATCTCCTACACTGGAAGTACACCACTGGTGATCGTCGAGGGGACACTGAATAGTGCACGGTACATCCAAACCGTCATCGAACCCATCGTTCTACCATTCCTAGACCGGCAAGGGAACTTGCTGTTCCAACAGGACAATGCACGTCCGCATGTATCCCGTGCCACCCAACGTGCTCTAGAAGGTGTAAGTCAACTACCCTGGCCAGCAAGATCTCCGGTTCTGTCCCCCATTGAGCATGTTTGGGACTGGATGAAGCGTCGTCTCACGCGGTCTGCACGTCCAGCACGAACGCTGGTCCAACTGAGGCGCCAGGTGGAAATGGCATGGCAAGCCGTTCCACAGGACTACATCCAGCATCTCTACGATCGTCTCCATGGGAGAATAGCAGCGTGCATTGCTGCGAAAGGTGGATATACACTGTACTAGTGCCGACATTGTGCATGCTCTGTTGCCTGTGTCTATGTGCCTGTGGTTCTGTCAGTGTGATCATGTGATGTATCTGACCCCAGGAATGTGTCAATAAAGTTTCCCCTTCCTGGGACAATGAATTCACGGTGTTCTTATTTCAATTTCCAGGAGTGTATATACAGAAAATAACAGCGTGCCTATCACACTTCCCTGGCTCACTGCCGACGATACCCCTGTCTCTGATGAACACTGGTCGTCGGGGAAAACGTATGGAGTTTTTATTACTGTAAAAGTCTTCGAGCCACTCACTTATCTGGGAAGCTATTCCGTATGCTCGTACCTTCGTTAACAGTGTGCAGTGGAGTACCGTGTCAAATGCTTTTCTGAAGTCTAGAAATATGAAAATTGACAGATAGATAGATCTGATGGATACATGTGTTTTAGATCTAGACTTCTCTCTACAAAATTCTAATAGTTTTGCACAATTTTGGGAAAAAATAGTACTACACGAGGAAATTTTAATCTTGTAAAAAAACTGTTTGCCAATTTGCGAAAAAAACTTTGATCTCAGTTCCGAATAACTTCACAAGAACACTATAGAAAACTCCAATGACATAGTTTATGCAAGTAATAGTTTAGGATAACCATTTACAAGTGTAGTCAACGAGTTTTAACTCGATATAAGTCATCAAAACGTTTAAAACTGTCCCTCCCTTCTATAGTGCTGCCCATCTTATCTTATCCTGACAACTAATCATAATAACTGTGATCTATTAAATAGCTCACACAAACCATATTCGAAAAATGTTTCTTTGTCCAATTCATTGTATGCGTCATATCAACTTGATATTGAAATGACATCGTAGTATTGAGCAATAATGTACCAGTCCAATCTACGAAAGATTTTGCGGGAGTAAAATCAACAACGCTCATCTCTTTCTTCTCTTCTGTGCAGGTTTGGAACCGAGTTGGCCCGCTGTGCGCCTTCGGGATGAACTGACCCTCGTGCAGTGTAGTTACGGTGTCTAAATTATGTGTAACACTGAATCAGAATTGTTTGTATACTACCGTCTTCTTTAGATGTGGTCATAATATAAAGTCTGTGATTACGGATATTTCAGTAATAATGAACTACAGTATTACTTATCTGACAATGACATTTATTATCATCTCAAATGTTACTTTCATCCTTACGTTTTGTGCACCGATGTAACATAACACGTGCCATACTTTGCTAGCATGTATTGATTGACTGCGGTTGCTGTATGGTGTAACACACTCCTGGAAATGGAAAAAAGAACACATTGACACCGGTGTGTCAGACCCACCATACTTGCTCCGGACACTGCGAGAGGGCTGTACAAGCAATGATCACACGCACGGCACAGCGGACACACCAGGAACCGCGGTGTTGGCCGTCGAATGGCGCTAGCTGCGCAGCATTTGTGCACCGCCGCCGTCAGTGTCAGCCAGTTTGCGGTGGCATACGGAGCTCCATAGCAGTCTTTAACACTGGTAGCATGCCGCGACAGCGTGGACGTGAACCGTATGTGCAGTTGACGGACTTTGAGCGAGGGCGTATAGTGGCCATGCGGGAGGCCGCGTGGACGTACCGCCGAATTGCTCAACACGTGGGGCGTGAGGTCTCCACAGTACATCGATGTTGTCGCCAGTGGTCGGCGGAAGGTGCACGTGCCCATCGACCTGGGACCGGACCGCAGCGACGCACGGATGCACGCCAAGACCGTAGGATCCTACGCAGTGCCGTAGGGGACCGCACCGCCACTTCCCAGCAAATTAGGGACACTGTTGCTCCTGGGGTATCGGCGAGGACCATTCGCAACCGTCTCCATGAAGCTGGGCTACGGTCCCGCACACCGTTAGGCCGTCTTCCGCTCACGCCCCAACATCGTGCAGCCCGCCTCCAGTGGTGTCGCGACAGGCGTGAATGGAGGGACGAATGGAGACGTGTCGTCTTCAGCGATGAGAGTCGCTTCTGCCTTGGTGCCAATGATGGTCGTATGCGTGTTTGGCGCCGTGCAGGTGAGCGCCACAATCAGGACTGCATACGACCGAGGCACACAGGGCCAACACCCGGCATCATGGTGTGGGGGCGATCCCCTACACTGGCCGTACACCACTGGTGATCGTCGAGGGGACACTGAATAGTGCACGGTACATCCAAACCGTCATCGAACCCATCGTTCTACCATTCCTAGACCGGCAAGGGAACTTGCTGTTCCAACAGGACAATGCACGTCCGCATGTATCCCGTGCCACCCAACGTGCTCTAGAAGGTGTAAGTCAACTACCCTGGCCAGCAAGATCTCCGGATCTGTCCCCCATTGAGCATGTTTGGGACTGGATGAAGCGTCGTCTCACGCGGTCTGCACGTCCAGCACGAACGCTGGTCCAACTGAGGCGCCAGGTGGAAATGGCATGGCAAGCCGTTCCACAGGACTACATCCAGCATCTCTACGATCGTCTCCATGGGAGAATAGCAGCGTGCATTGCTGCGAAAGGTGGATATACACTGTACTAGTGCCGACATTGTGCATGCTCTGTTGCCTGTGTCTATGTGCCTGTGGTTCTGTCAGTGTGATCATGTGATGTATCTGACCCCAGGAATGTGTCAATAAAGTTTCCCCTTCCTGGGACAATGAATTCACGGTGTTCTTATTTCAATTTCCAGGAGTGTAGTTCACCCTGTTGAGTGGTACTTAAGATAGATAAATAAATTAGTGAAACCAATGTGAAGTGAATTAGAAATTAGAAACTAAATGAAAAACTTAGTTTAGTTTAGAAGAGTTATACACTGGCAAACAGCGGACGGAGCAGAAGAGGCAATGACCGTGAAGTCAGCACGTTCAGGAGAAGCCATCGCCCTCCCCACACAAGCGGAAGCTGTCGATTCAGCCGTCAGGGCATCGCCCGACCGGCTCACGTGTTTCTCAATTGTCACATGTGATCAAAGGCCCTCGCCTACATTCCAAGAGCCAATGACCGACGTTAAGAAGATTCTTCGAGAAGCTTTTCAACGTGACAAAAGAGGCAATGACCGTGAAGTCGTTCACCTACAGTGAACTGAAGTAAATAAATACGCGAGACGCAGTGGGCCCGACAGTAGTTTTACAGTTCAGTTCCGGTACAGTTCAGTCGGTGCTGAAGCCCGTCATGCATGAAGAGACTACATCGTACACAGAAGCACCAAGTCCGCCGCTGTTTTGGAATAGCAAGCTGCAGCCTCGCCGCCAGAAGACGGAAGTTAGAAGGTATTTGAAGTCTGATTTTTACGTACCCGGGTGTCTCGTGAGGACGGGAAGGAGACGGCCTCACATCAGCAGTCACCTGTGAACTTGTGATGAGGATCTGGCAGCCGAAGACTGGCAAGCTGGAGTCCGTTGTTCGAGTCCGGGACACTGGCCTTCCCCCGCCGCGCCGCTCCGCTGGCTGCCGCACGACACTGTCACACGCGGCCGTATAGAGAAGAGAAACACTGGGACGCCACATCCAAGGTATCACCATCCGATTCACGACTTCGTTCTCAATAATTAAAGGGGCCATCTCACGATGCGCATCTCCAGTCAACTGGGCGAAACAGCGACACGACACACACACCACCACGCGTAATCAGACGCAGCCGCTCACGCAAGCAGAAGGCACCGCAAACACACAGCTGCCGCTCTCCCAGCCAGAACAATCCAGTAAGGAAACCATTGTACAAAACTTTCAATAAAAGTTATCTTATGTAAAATTGCTGTTTCATTCTACCTCATACCCGAGCCAAGCCAGAGCCTACCCTGCCCACATGTTGTTAAGAGAGAAAAAGTAATTTATTTAGTGTTTTTTCACCCTGTCATAATGCTTTAGAATCAAATGCCCTTTACAGTAATGCTCATCCTGAAAATTGACTAGTCAAAAGAGGCTACCCAGTTACAACCCTGAATTATTAGAAGAAATGGCACGTAGCTTGACTCTTCTTTTACAAAATTCCCACAAACAAAATAACAAACTTGTAGACGTCTTGCATAAATAACCTAGTGTATTGAAACTGCGGCATCCATCGCCGAATTCCTTCAGCCATAGCAGGTGCAGTTTGGCATTCTGCACAGAGTCACGGTGCATTGTTGTGACTGAATATCACCGGTTAAAACATCGCTCGTCGATGTGTTATCAACTAGATGCACGTTAGGTAATGAACGAACAACAGAGCGAGGGCCTTGTTGCTCTTGGGAGAAGCAGCCGGCACCCTCGAGAAACCATGGCATACAATTGTTACCAACGTAAACTTTTAGTTTCACTGTGTAAGAAAAAATTCACTCCTCTGTTTCTATCTCCTTTTATCTACAACACATAGTATTGTGAAATCGGACGAGCCTTTTTAAAACACTCTGTTATCTTGTGTGTGCGCACCACCAGTTTCCCAACTCCTAACCAATAGTTGTCAATGTACCTACATAACCCCTTATCTGTCTTACAAGTTTCAATATGATTTCATACATAGTGCTGTAAAACTTCCTAGCATTGTTGTACGATTTACTTTTTCTGCCTAAACTCTATGATTTCCATTAAAACTTCCACAGATTTTTAACGGTTTAAACATATCATCCGGTTGATAATCTTCGCAAATTCCTTTTAAGGGAAACAAAAACTTGAATACAAGATCAGATACCTAAATCAGAGGTGACTGTAAATCGAGTGTGTCAGAATTCATATATCGATGAATAAAGGAGAAAACTAATATAATTTTTCACTACTTGTGCTCCGATTTTTACTATATTACTTGCCCGTAAAATACGTTAACTAGATTACAATAACTCTTATTACGATCAGTAAACATACAGCAATTGGGTTTTATGCCACAATGGCGAATTGTTGCAACGTCAGAAGACAAAACATAGCTTTACGAAATTACGACTATTAGGAACTGTCGTGTCACTTTATTTCTGTTATTTCAGAAAAACTGATTCATTACCTATCAGGCTCGAGTAACTCGGATCTTTCACAAATTTAAAAAAATTCAGCTGTTCCACGTCGAAGGAGTATCTTTCTAACAGCAATACGCACTGTGTTTTGTATCATGTAGTAATCTTAATTTATAATTTCTGTAAATTTTAAACTGTACTGAAGTGTGGAACTGCAATATACATTCATGGTATTCGATGTACGAAACATTCTTTCGGAGCAGAAACATTTTTCCTCCAATTCACGAGCACGCATATTCATTAATGCGTTAAAGTGCGGCCTTTCCAAATGGTATGCATTCGGGCTTTAGCCGTAAAGTACCGCTAAATTTCAGCTTCCAATAAAAACAATTGCATGTAATTATTTACATTATAAATGCGCAGCATATTCAGTGACGGTGCAGTAGTCCCAAAATGAATAATGAGCTTTTACCACTGCCCATTACTCTCCTATTACATTAGCTCTCAACATTAGATGTTGCTGGAAATAAAATTATAGAACTGTGATTTATCACGTAGTTAGCATTCAAGTAATAGGTACGTATGCAAATTACTTACCTAACAAAGGAACTAAAACGAGACATCTGAACCTCTCGCACGTACGTTTGATGACATAAAATCATCTACCCAAAGGTTTCACAGATAAAAAAAATATAGTTCAGCGAAATAATTTCGTGAAGTGCTTGCGAGTGGATAAGTAAAGCAATGTTTTGCTTTTCTTTTTGGAATTCACACAATATTCTCCGATTCAGGAATAAAATGGTAGAAATAATTGTTCGTGAAATGTACAGAGCGCTTCACGCGTTGTGAACATTTTAGGAAACGGTAGAAAAGACTACACATTCCATGTAACTTTTGTTCAATATTTATTGGTTAGAGATTCAGCTATTTACGGAAGGTAATTTTAATTTCTCGTACTTGTACTCCAGTTGCCACAGTTTCTTTTATGATCTGTCAACTTTGTCTTAATGCTGAAGTTGCGAAGCTGCTCTTCAGTGTACAATGCTGAATATTTCGACTGTACTGCGGTTTGTTGGTCGCTTCCACCGTATCGTTTAAGAAAGCAGCCAAGTATTTATAAATGCAAATTATACCTGTACGGTATGTGTGTTGAGTTTTGTAATGGAACCTTTGCTGCTGCTTCTGTAGAATACGGTAGATGGTTTCTGAACCACAGAGTAGCGGATTCTGGAGTGTTTACTCGAATTTTCACTATATTTTGTGAGACTGATACTGTGTTCAACAATAATTTCCCATCCGCAAACACTAATAAACAGAGTGGGAGTGACGTGAAAGATACTGTTTGGTTTGGAGGCCGCAGTCCTTTGACAAGTAAGTTCGGAATTGTTCCTCCTATCGGTGTTGCTTACACAATAATATGATGAGAGACTACGTATGCACGGCCTCTAACATCATCATTTACAGAGGATTCAACACCTTAGGAGATGAGAGTAAGGGATTTGAATTTTGTCTGTAGATAACGGCCGAGCAGTCCCGCCAATAGTGTTCACTGACGCAGTCGTGACGATATCATCAACACTCGTAACTCACACCGGTAGTCCGACGAAAACTCACATTCCTTTTTGGGGATATGATCCAGAATACGAGGTGCGGCTAGAAAAAAACGGGACTGATGCTGAAAAAAACATTTATTTACAATTTCATGTTATCTCCTTCAATGTACTCTCCTCCTCGGTCTTTACACCGCTCCATACGAATTTTCCACTGTTCATAGCAATGCTGCAGATCATTTTCGGTAAGTCCATACATTACTTCCGTCGCTTTTTCTTTTACTGCTTCAACAGTCTCAAATCTAGTTCCTTTCAAAGCTGACTTGACATTAGGGAAAACAAAAAGTCACAGGGGGACAAATCAGGTGAGTAGGGTGGATGATCTAAGATGGGAATGTTGTGTTTTGCCAAAAACGTCTTCACTGACAACGCACTGTGAGCTGGGGCATTGTCTTGGTGAAGGATCCATGACTTTTTTGTCCACAAATCGTTCCGTTTTCTCCGTACTCGCTCACGTAGGGTAGCCAGGACGCTAATGTAGTAATGCTGATTCACTGTTTGTCCCTCTGGTACCCAATCAATGTGCACAATCCCTTTGATGTCAAAAACAAACAATCATCATTGCCTTGAATTTCGATTTTGACATTCGTGCTCTTTTTTGTCGTGGAGAACCAGGAGTTTTCCAATGCATCGATTGGCGTTTAGTTTCGGGATCGTAAGTAAAAAACCACGATTCATCGCAAGTAATAACATTTTGTAAGAAGGTGGGATCACTTTCAATGTTTTCCAGGATGCCGGAACAAATCATTCTTCGGCGTTCCTTCTGTTCAATTGTGAGACACTTTGGAACCATTTTTTAACACACTTTGTTCATGTTGAAACTTTCATGAAGAATCTGCCTAACACTTTCCTTCTGAACTCCTATTAACTCAGACACTGCTTTGATTGTTAAACGGCGATCTTGTCGAACAAGTTTACCGATTTTTTCAATGTTTCCATCAGTTTTTGCTGATAATGGTCTGCCAGTGCGAGTGTCATCACTGGTGTCTTCGCGGCCATCTTTAAATCGTTTAAACCACTCAAACACTTGTGTTCGCGATAAACAATCATCGCCGTACACTTGTTGTAACATTACAAACGTTTCACTTGCAGATTTTCCTAGTTTGAAACAAAATTTGATGTTAACACGCTGTTCTTTCTGTACACTCAACATTTTCCGACGCACAGACAAAACGTCAACTACTTAAAACAGACGCCACGGGCAGACTGAGTGCAGGAGGCAGATGAAACTCGAGCAGTATGCGGAGCGAGAGTCACGTGACAGGCCACGCGACTTTCAGCCTTATTGCATTCGTTTTATTGTTTCACCAGTACTAGTCCGGTTTTTTTCTAACCACACCTCGTAATTCTCTGTAAATGTATGATCCTGTATCATAAACTGTTGTCTTACAGGATACGTTATCTAGACGTTTTTGGCAATGAGCTTCCAGTATTATTAGAAGAGGTTCCTTTGGCTACAATGACGGGTACGTTCTTCAAGCACGAGGGGTCCCTTGCACATTATAGCTGCAGGTGGTACGTTACCTAAGTCTTTCCACGGAAAATGGCTCCGCAGAAATGGTCATTTTTCGTTGGCACCAGTGCCCCTCTCTGCAGTGATTGTTGAAAGCCGGAGTCTACAGAGAAAAATTAAACACAAGAGATGAACTGATGGTTCGTAACATAAACAATGCTCCCCACTTCATAGAATTTCGAGGTGTTTTGTGCATCCATGTTCATGCTTATTGGTGCACGGTTTTAAAAGTCTTTATGAACAGGGACCTTAACTCTGGAATTTCTTTTTAAAAGAAATTTCTTTAAAAAGGGAATATATCTTTGTTGCTCTGCTCTTGGTTAAGTTTATGATCTGTTTTCCTTAGAGATGAGCAGGAGAAATGAGCAGGAGAAGGAGGAGGAGGAGCAGGAGAGAGAGAGAGAGAGAGAGAGAGAGAGAGAGAGAGAGAGAGAGAGGGAGAGACAGACACATAGACAGATTTTGTCTGGTCTGTGATTCATGTCACCCAGTGCGCTTTTGAAATCGTATTTTGGCGAGGGAGAGATACAGACAGACATATTTTCTCTGGTCTGTGATTCATGTCACCCAGGGCGCTTTTGAAATCGTACTTTGCCGAAGTCATTTTAATATTTTGATACCTCATATTTTGTCCTAGTACTGTTAAAAACTTATTTCAGTCATAGTTAGGAGAAGACTTTTATTCAGCGGGGCTCATGATTTAAGATCTGTTTTACCTCCTTCACATAGTTTTCAAATGGTTCAAACGGCTCTGAGCACTATGCGACTCAACTTCTCAAGGTCATCAGTCGCCTAGAACTTAGAACTAATTAAACCTAACTAACCTAAGGACACCACACACATTCATGCCCGAGACAGGATTCGAACCTGCGACCGTAGCGGTCGCTCAGTTCCAGAGTGTAGCGCCTAGAGCCGCACGGCACCTAGTTTTCAGATCACATTACCCAAGGAAGTGTCCTTTCTTCTTTTAGAATGTAAAAGACATAGTTGGGTTTTTTTTCATTTTAAAACATGTTATAATTGTTTTTATGTGGGTTTTAAATTGTTGAAGAATGTGATCGTCACTGTATCATAACTAAACTCTTTGAGAAGTGAACAACTTAAAAGGTCGGACGGGTAGTTATTTTTGAAGCTTTCGTAAGATGTCGTTCTCTACAAGGGAAAGGTACTGAGCAATAATAAATTTATTAACGTTTCTGACAACACTGATGAATTGATTTTTAAAGCAAAGAGCCAAGAATAACATTGACCATGTCAGTAACTACTAATAATATACTCCTCAAGAGGGCAACAGTACAAAATCACTTCCTTTTTGCAAAGATTATTAAAAAAAACATTTACATTACAAACAGCAAAACATATGATCAAATGATTATGCCACAAATATCAAACATCGGATATTGCCAATATTCATCAAAACTACCGAAAAGAGGGGATGGCAGAGGCAACGCCAGTAGCAACAATTCCTCCTTGTCTACAAACATAGAACGGTGGTTGCCGCTACCATAGCACTAGAAACCTTCATTAACAATTTCAGTCATAGTACTCAGGCGTCTTTATGAGGATCACAGTTGACAAGAGGTACAATCACCTATCCTGTAACACAGAGACAACTCGTTAATTATTTAGTAATAATTAAACATACTACAAATGCAGAAATTCTTATATAGATGCACACAAGTTAGTGAACAGGTCGAGCTCGAGACACTAGCCAACAAGTAACTATCGACATTCCTCAAAAATCAGATAGGTAGATTCAACAATTTTCACTGACTATAAAGTTGTTGTTGTTGTGGTCTTCAGTCCTGAGACTGGTTTGATGCAGCTCTCCATGCTAATCTATCCTCTGCAAGCTCCATCATCTCCCAGTACCTACTGCAACCTACATCCTTCTGAATCTGCTTAGTGTATTCATCTCTTGGTCTCCCTCTACGATTTTTACCCTCCACGCTGCCCTCCAATGCTAAATTTGTGATCCCTTGATGCCTCAGGACATGTCCTACCAACCGATCCCTTCTTCTAGTCAAGTTGTGCCACAAACTTCTCTTCTCCCCAATCCTATTCAATACCTCCTCATTAGTTACGTGATCTACCCACCTAATCTTCAACATTCTTCTGTAGCACCACATTTCGAAAGCTTCTATTCTCTTCTTGTCCAAACTATTTATTGTCCATGTTTCACTTCCATGCATGGCTACACTCCATACAAATACTTTCAGAAACGACTTCCTGACACTTAAATCTATACTCGATGATAACAAATTTCTTTTCTTCAGATTCGCTTTCCTTGCCATTGCCAGTCTACATTTTATATCCTCTCTACTTCGACCATCATGTTATTTTGCTCCCCAAATAGCAAAACTCCTTTACTACTTTAAGTGTCTCATTTCCTAATCTAATTCCCTCAGCATCACCCGACTTAATTCGACTACATTCCATTATCCTCGTTTTGCTTTTGTTGATGTTCGTCTTATATCCTCCTTTCAAGACACTGTCCATTCCGTTCAACTGCTCTTCCAAGTCCTTTGCTGTCTCTGACAGAATTACAATGTCATCGGCGAACCTCAAAGTTTTTATTTCTTCTCCGTGGATTTTAATATCTACTCCAAATTTGTCTTTTGTTTCCTTTACTGCTTGCTCAATATACAGATTGAATAACATCGGGGAGAGGTTACAACCCTGTCTCACTCCCTTCCAAACCACTGCTTCCCTTTCATGCCCCTCGACTCTTATAACTGCCATCTGGTTCCTGTACAAATTGTAAATGGCCTTTCCCTCCCTGTATTTTACCCCTGCCACCTTTATAATTTGAAAGAGAGTATTCCAGTCAACATTGTCAAAAGCTTTCTCTAAGTCCACAAATGCTAGAAACGTAGGTTTGCCTTTCCTTAATCTTTCTTCTAAGATAAGTCGTAAGGTCAGTATTGCCTCACGTGTTCCAGTATTTCTACGGAATCCAAACTGATCTTCCCCGAGGTCGGCTTCTACTAGTTTTTCCATTCGACTGTAAAGAATTCGTGTTAGTATTTTGCAGCTGTGGCTTATTAAACTGATCGTTCGGTAATTCTCACATCTGTCAACACCTGCTTTCTTTGGGATTGGAATTATTATATTCTTCTTGAAGTCTGAGGGTATTTCGCCTGTTTCATACATCTTGCTCACCAGATGGCCTTGTAACAATAACAAAAACGGCCTTGCTGTGCTGGTACTGCGAACGGCTGAAAGCAAGGGGAAACTACGGCCGTAATTTTTCCCGAGGGCACGCAGCTTTACTTTACTGACTATAAAGTACAATTCCTAAATCAAATGAATTACATCTGCATTCTATACCCTTAAATTCTAAAATCATTTTGCGGTAGTGACAGTCACAAGGCCACACACATTGACAGAAATGGACTCACGGAGTACCAGGCAAACCCTACATAAATAACCCATTCATCAACATAACAACGGGCAACCAGGCTACAGGGTCAAAACAGCCACTACACGACACCAAGTGACGTGCACACTAATCGGAACCTCACCGAGGTTTCTCGTAAAATCCAGCGCCCATTGACAAACTGTTGCTTCGAGAGCGCCAATAGAAGGATGTAACGAAGATTACTCGTAGTCGGAAACCCACGGGTATCATACAGCAGACGCCACCGCGTCCAGTGCTTGCAAAGGTCACACCGCTCTCCAACCCGGCACCATAATGGACACAAACTACACTCCTGGAAATTGAAATAAGAACACCGTGAATTCATTGTCCCAGGAAGGGAAAACTTTATTGAGACATTCCTGGGGTCAGATACATCACATGATCACACTGACAGAACCACAGGCACATAGACACAGGCAACAGAGCATGCACAATGTCGGCACTAGTACAGTGTATATCCACCTTTCGCAGCAATGCACGCTGCTATTCTCCCATGGAGACGATCGTAGAGATGCTGGATGTAGTCCTGTGGAACGGCTTGCCATGCCATTTCCACCTGGCGCCTCAGTTGGACCAGCGTTCGTGCTGGACGTGCAGACCGCGTGAGACGACGCTTCATCCAGTCCCAAACATGCTCAATGGGGGACAGATCCGGAGATCTTGCTGGCCAGGGTAGTTGACTTACACCTTCTAGAGCACGTTGGGTGGCACGGGATACATGCGGACGTGCATTGTCCTGTTGGAACAGCAAGTTCCCTTGCCGGTCTAGGAATGGTAGAACGATGGGTTCGATGACGGTTTGGATGTACCGTGCACTATTCAGTGTCCCCTCGACGATCACCAGTGGTGTACGGCCAGTGTAGGAGATCGCTCCCCACACCATGATGCCGGGTGTTGGCCCTGTGTGCCTCGGTCGTATGCAGTCCTGATTGTGGCGCTCACCTGCACGCCGCCCAACACGCATACGACCATCATTGGCACCAAGGCAGAAGCGACTCCCATCGCTGAAGACGACACGTCTCCATTCGTCCCTCCATTCACGCCTGTCGCGACACCACTGGAGGCGGGCTGCACGATGTTGGGGCGTGAGCGGAAGACGGCCTAACGGTGTGCGGGACCGTAGCCCAGCTTCATGGAGACGGTTGCGAATGGTCCTCGCCGATACCCCAGGAGCAACAGTGTCCCTAATTTGCTGGGAAGTGGCGGTGCGGTCCCCTACGGCACTGCGTAGGATCCTACGGTCTTGGCGTGCATCCGTGCGTTGCTGCGGTCCGGTCCCAGGTCGACGGGCACGTGCACCTTCCGCCGACCACTGGCGACAACATCGATGTACTGTGGAGACCTCACGCTCCACGTGTTGAGCAACTCGGCGGTACGTCCACCCGGCCTCCCGCATGCCCACTATACGCCCTCGCTCAAAGTCCGTCAACTGCACATACGGTTCACGTCCACGCTGTCGCGGCATGCTACCAGTGTTAAAGACTGCGATGGAGCTCCGTATGCCACGGCAAACTGGCTGACACTGACGGCGGCGGTGCACAAATGCTGCGCAGCTAGCGCCATTCGACGGCCAACACCGCGGTTCCTGGTGTGTCCGCTGTGCCGTGCGTGTGATCATTGCTTGTACCGCCCTCTCGCAGTGTCCGGAGCAAGTATGGTGGGTCTGACACACCGGTGTCAATGTGTTCTTTTTTCCATTTCCAGGAGTGTACTTGCAACTTCAACAACAGAGGACACGCCGAATACTGTGCGTCCCGCGGAAGTAGATTTTAACGAGCCATGCTCACGGCTTCGACCAACACTCTGCCTCGCAAACCCACAGTCAGCAAAGGCACCACTATCACCAACGGACCCGGCACACGCTTCACCACAACAACACGCCGCGTCACTTGCGCTCTCCGTCGCCCGTGTCACTCTCTCCTCTTCTCTAGATCGTCGCAGCCCTTAACTACCTTCTTCTCCGACTTCTACCGGCGACAGTAACACACCACGCGCTAATACGACCAGAGGGATTCCATATACGCGGCAACTACGGGAAATTAAACGCGGGCGAACGGCACAGGGCTGCATCTAATTTAATGTTCAAACAATATACGTCTTGAAGAACTGTTGTTCTTCCCATCGGTGATCTTTATTGTTGTTATTCTAGTTTTTAAGCTGGTCCTTTTTATCAGTTATTTGATAAAATAATATTATGTAAGAAATTGTATGTGTTTATTTCCTCGCATGTGCATTTGGTAACTTCCACTATCTTGTGCTTATTAGGAGATAATTCATTAACGATACTCAATTATGAAATGACACATTTGGCTGTTACTTACCACCAGCGGTCAGTATTTGTTTGGGTTAAATTCTAGCAACTGCTTCTCTTTAACCTATAAAAATTGGACTGTCAGAAAAGTTTTGGCTTCACACTCTTGGAAACTGACGTCGATTAGCCTTAGCGTTACTGCGATAGAAACGTGTGATGCGCTTAACATTCACTGTAGACAACAGCTTGTCGACACTCTTTACAAAGTCATGACGTAATTTCACGGATCTTTAGTCATAAAGGAAAGTAATTTACGGTTTTCTGCTAGTAGCTGATTAATGGCAGCCTCTCTATTTGCTTATCCAGGTATTATTGTAGTGACTTTTTTTTCGAGCGATGTCGTGTGATCGAGAAATCGAAAACCTCATAAGGTTCTTGTCGAAAACCTTTCCTTATACGAGGTGTACGAGAAAAGTAATGAGTGACCACATTGGCAGCAATCTGGCATCATTTGTTGTCATATTTGAGTAGGCCGGACTTTTCATCCCTTCCATATGCTCAGTCCTAGTTTCAGCTCCGTACAGGCATCATTTGATTATTGAGAGCGCCATCAGTGGTGTTTTTGTTGTGTGTTACGAAAATGGAACAGCAATGTTGTGCCATCAAGTTTTGTGTTAAACTTTGGAAATCCGCAAATCTAAGCTTCGGAAAAGTTGAAACAGGTCTATGAGGAACATTCCTTATCACGAGCGCAAGTTTTTCGCTGGCAGAAACCATTTTGAGGAACATTCCTTATTAGGAGCACAAGTTTTTCGCTGGCACAAATCATTTTTGTAGCACCGAGCGCACATGGAAGATCAACTCCGCTCAGGGAGACCTTCAAAAACCGACGAAAAAGTCGAACTGTTGTGAGAACAGACCGACGTTTAACCATAAGGGTGATAGGTGACCTGCTAAACTTATACAGTTTCTCAGTACATCAAATTTTTACCGACGTTTTGCACATCAGAAATGTTTGTGCCAAAGTGGTGCTGAAAAACCTCACAACTGAGCAGAATGGCAATGGAAGAAACATGTGCCTTGGTCTTCTTGAGAGGATAGCCATGACAACGAAAGGCTCAGTCGTGTAATCACATGTCGTGAATCACCGATTTCTGAATACGATCCTAAGACAATGCGACAAAGTGGAGAGTGTCACACTGAGACATGTCCTCGACAAAAAAAAGCTCGATTGAGCAAAACAATGTTGATTTGATTTTTTGATTGTAGGACCATCGTGCACAAGGTACTTGTTCCTCCAAGACATATTGTCAACCAAGTGTTTTGCAAAGATATCCTTGAAAGGCTAGCTCAGGGAAAGGGTAAATCAGTGAGACTGGACATGTAGATGCTGTATCACGGCAACGCACTATGTCGCACGGCCGCTTCCAGCTCGACATTTTTTGTCTCAAAAGGTATTCCTGTTGTTCCACAGCCACCCCGTCCCCCTCCCCTCCCTCCAGTCCCAGAACTTAGTCTTTGTGACTTTTTTCTTTCCCAGAGACTGATAAACGTCTTAAAAGGACGCCATTTTGGGACTCTGGAGAACAAGCAAAAGAATGTGACCGACATGTTAAAGACCCTTCAGCGCTGCTGCCAAGACTGAGAACAACGACTCCGCCGGTGTATATCTGCTGAAGGGAAATACTTTGAAGAGCACAATACCTATGTTACAAAGAAAAAATTAAAAAATAAAAATTTTGGCAGTTAAAACAACTAGCCGATAACTTTTCTCACACATCTCGTATGTTTAGGTGGCGCATCTTTCGTTATTAACTGGACGATGTATTGCCCATTATTTAGGAACTGTAATGTAGAGTTGTTTTAAATGAATGTTTAGTTGGTTGAATCCATGTTCTAGTTTTTCTATTTGAAAAAAGAGGATTGCGGTATTTTATTCCTGTACAGTAAATGCATCACTGTAGTTTCCAATGTTGCTCCCCGCTTCCTGTCACTACATTCAATAAGTAAACGCCAGACCACAACTCTCGTTGCGCTTGAGATCGAAAGAATTATGTTAGCAAATTTGTTTCATCCACTATCTTCCTTCTTAAGTAGCATTACAGTACTGGTATCTTATAAGCTGTTGCTGTTGTAATTTTGTAAAACCCCCCTCAACTTATGACTGAGTTATGAAAACTGTACGATGTTATAATTCAAAAGGACTGTGTGGCTGCATGTACTACTCGATTTGCATGGCCCAAACCTATTGAAACTGTTGATTAATTGCAAAATCTTTGGTTGCCAAGACTTCCTTAAATCTAATAATAATAATAATAACAGTAAATTCCGATGTTCCCATTGCACTACACAAATGGACAATTCCGTATGTGTTCGAAATATTTCGACGAATGAGCTATCATCAAAAATGGTTCAAATGGCTCTGCGCACTATGGGACTCAACTGCTGTGGTCATCAGTCCCCTAGAACTTAGAACTACTTAAACCTAGATAACCTAAGGACATCACACACATCCATGCCCGAGGCAGGATTCGAACCTGCGACCGTAGCAGTCGCACGGTTCCGGACTGCGCGCCTAGAACCGCGAGACCACCGCGGCCGGCGAGATATCATCTCCGTGTGCTTCGACTCCTAGCAGATTGTGGTTAATTGATGATGCCACTCAGAAAGTTTCCTTTTTGAGTCTGCCCCTCAATATTTTGAGAGTTAGTCTTTGTTCCTATATGTGAAAGATTCGCGAATATAATATTCTCTCAATAGCTTCCAATAGCGGGTAAGATGTGAACAAATTAAGAGTCGAATCCAAGTCAGTGTAAAGTGAGAGGGGTATATTTTAGCTCCGTTTCCCTCATTTCACTCATATTGGCTATTCACTAGGGATATGTTCCAGTTTCTGGAGGCCATCATTTGTCCTAGATTCGGTAGATGGCAAGAGATAAATATTACAGGTGTGTTGGCGAGAAGTTTCAGACACAAAACGCACAGCGGGATTATACGTCGGATCTTCAAAACAGAACACCAAAAACTCTCTGTCATTGTGACAGCACTGTGACCACTCAGACACACAGTGACCTCCCCTTTCCTCTTTGCTCCGTTTCTTTCTGATCTTTCCTCTTCTTTCCTCCTTCTTCGTACCGCGGCTATATCTCAGGGTTTTCAATGCAGAAACGTAGTGAGAAGGGGCCACGTGTGTGGTGGTTCACGATATGGTAGTGCTGTGAGTGAGCGTCACTCGTGCCTCTGGTTTGAGTGCACTGATGACTGAAGTACGAACATTTCTCAAAAGAAAAACAGGTATGTGCTCTCTTTTCTTTTAAAACTATAAATAGTAGCGTAGCTAGTACTATCTATCGTTCTATTGAACTGAATGAGCGCGACACCATTGATGAAGTTTCAACCTCAAAAGAAGTTTATTAATACCAATTAGCTGAAATAAAAAAAACTCGTCCAATCCAGAAGTTACTCACAGTGAGAGTAATTAGTTTCTGATGTGTGTTTAGTGGTCATTGATACTTAAAAGATCGTTTCAATAATTCTATCACTGTCCGTTTATGAGTTGCTAAGCAACGTATCAACTATGCAATGATTAATATTTGTCGTATTCCGACAGTAAATCGCTTCCCGCTTGCTTTAAGCATCAAAACGATTACTATGCCGCTCGTATAACTCTTTGATAGTTATTATAAAGCTAATGTCTGTAAATTGTGGTTAATGTTACTGAATCGCAGACGCGACGATAACGCCCGATATCCAGACGCGTATCTTAAACTCTGCGCCGATATTTGAGAATGCCCACGCGATTTGTTTGCACGAAAGTCGGGCCGTGGTTCCCTAACATAATTTTTAAATCAATTCTGTGTTGTAAACTAACAATGCTATGCCTATTCATGAAAGTTACAGAAGATCCGCACTCGACGACTGCTTGATCGTTCACTCGAGCAACACGGAAGTTTTTGTTCTTACAAAGAGAAAACATAGCATGCATAATGCAACAAGGTGATTTGCTATGTCAAAACATATTTATATCTATCTCATTAAAAATCATAACGCCCGATATCCAGACGATATTTGAGGTATTTGAGAATGCCCACGCGATTTGTTTGCACGAAAGTCGGGCCGTGGTTCCCTAACATAATTTTTAAATCAATTCTGTGTTGTAAACTAACAATGCTATGCCTATTCATGAAAGTTACAGAAGATCCGCACTCGACGACTGCTTGATCGTTCACTCGAGCAACACGGAAGTTTTTGTTCTTACAAAGAGAAAACATAGCATGCATAATGCAACAAGGTGATTTGCTATGTCAAAACATATTTATATCTATCTCATTAAAAATCATAACGCCCGATATCCAGACGATATTTGAGGTATTTGAGAATGCCCACGCGATTTGTTTGCACGAAAGTCGGGCCGTGGTTCCCTAACATAATTTTTAAATCAATTCTGTGTTGTAAACTAACAATGCTATGCCTATTCATGAAAGTTACAGAAGATCCGCACTCGACGACTGCTTGATCGTTCACTCGAGCAACACGGAAGTTTTTGAAACTTCCTGGCGGATTAAAACTGTGTGCCCGACCGAGACTCGAAGTCGGGACCTTTGCCTTTCGCGGGCAAGTGCTCTACCAACTGAGCTACCGAAACACGACTCACGCCCGGTACTCACAGCTTTACTTCTGCCAGTTCCTCGTCTCCTACCTTCCAAACTTTACAGAAGCTCTCCTGCGAACCTTGCAGAACTAGCACTCCTGAAAGAAAGGATACTGCGGAGACATGGCTTAGCCACAGCCTGGGGGATGTTTCCAGAATGAGATTTTCACTCTGCAGCGGAGTGTGCGCTGATATGAAACTTCCTGGCGGATTAAAACTGTGTGCCCGACCGAGACTCGAACTCGGGACCTTTGCCTTTCGCGGGCAAGTGCTCTACCAACTGAGCTACCGAAACACGACTCACGCCCGGTACTCACAGCTTTACTTCTGCCAGTTCCTCGTCTCCTACCTTCCAAACTTTACAGAAGCTCTCCTGCGAACCTTGCAGAACTAGCACTCCTGAAAGAAAGGATACTGCGGAGACATGGCTTAGCCACAGCCTGGGGGATGTTTCCAGAATGAGATTTTCACTCTGCAGCGGAGTGTGCGCTGATAAAGTTTGGAAGGTAGGAGACGAGGAACTGGCAGAAGTAAAGCTGTGAGTACCGGGCGTGAGTCGTGTTTCGGTAGCTCAGTTGGTAGAGCACTTGCCCGCGAAAGGCAAAGGTCCCGAGTTCGAGTCTCGGTCGGGCACACAGTTTTAATCCGCCAGGAAGTTTCATATCAGCGCACACTCCGCTGCAGAGTGAAAATCTCATTACGGAAGTTTTTGTTCTTACAAAGAGAAAACATAGCATGCATAATGCAACAAGGTGATTTGCTATGTCAAAACATATTTATATCTATCTCATTAAAAATCATAACCTATTAAATATTGTATATAATTAAATTCTTTACTTTGTAAATAATTAATAAAATTCAGAAATGAATTACATGTATAAAAATATCTCAAGTTGGTATGACGTCATGGGTCACTACTTTTTTCGACTCCCCTACATCCACGTGACGTAAAGTAGGTCCGACTATATTGGACATACTCACGTAATGTCACAACACAATCGTCAGAAGTAGTGCCGAGTGCTTTGGGTCTCTTGCGAAAGCGTGCGGTTGACGTCAGACTTTCCCGAAGAGAGAACGTAATCTATCACAACCAGAAAATGAAAACATAAGTCCTGTCAATATCAAGCAATTTGGAAATTGCTCTCAGTCCCTTAACGTCGTAATGTTAGGCTCCATAGCAGTAGTTAATGCATAGCTTAAACTGAAGACACCTTCCGGAATTCGAATGCTATGGGATAGCTAAATCCGCTGATCCAGAAACGTGACGCCTGCACAGTAACTGTCGTCGTGATGTCTTGTTTATAGACTACTGATAGTGTTAACTGACAGCAGATCCATTTGCCTGAAACATCTAAAACAGACAAATTATCTGTCGGTTAACACTGTACAATCGCTATGTGCACACAATAACTGAAATAGACGACCAAATGTACGAAACGTTATAGTAGAAATACAACAAGTTGTGAATTTGAGTCATAGAATTACCTGGAAATTTAAGAGATCAACCGAGATTATTTTGTTGTTGCTCCTGAGGTTGCAATAATATGACTGAACATTGCACAGGGAAAAGAAAACTCCAATAACACCTTTGTCCCTCGGATATGATATTGGTTACTAACGACTACTTTTTTTTTTTTTTTACACGATTCATAAAATGTCACGGAGCGGACATGCGCACAGAAGTGGCACACCAAACGGTTCCCTGAATGTTGGATGAGGTGATGATTCTTCGATAAGCTACAGTGCCGGTCGGTACAACGTACGTGAGCGAATATGGCCGCGCCGCTGTGACAGGGCGATACGACGTCCTGGGAGAACATGGTCATAACACTGGGACCCCACCCCACGAGGCGCTTCCGGGTGCGGCTATAAAACTGAACGCCTCAATGAAACTCGCAGCGAAGTTGGATCGCTGTACACCCATCCCAGCACGGGCAGGAACGACCGCCGCGGCTTATTCTTCGGGGGTCGTCGTATTTCACTGCTGTAACGATCCGGAGCGTGAGCAAAAGCGAATTTAGGAAACGCTGCGCGTCGTAAATAATGTAAATTCAAGTAGCTCCTCTTATTTCTGCCCTATGGCACTTGAAACAAAATGGGTTTCTGTTTTGTTACTGAGCCGCGGTAGTCGAATCATAAACAACAATGTGACACATGTCGGTATATTTGTAACAGAAATGATCCAATGCCAACCACAGCACACCTGTGCCTAGGGAGATGGAAGATCTGTCGATACTTCTGGGCGTCGGGTACTCTCGATAGAAATTCTTTGTTTACTCGAAACTTTGAAAGAGATACATTCGCTTATGTTAGTATTTTGCAGCAGGTATCGTATCGAATGATCGCAATAATTTCTTACATTTTTATTATTTACTCAAATATTTTGGACACAATGACTCATTCCTAATACTGTCATCAACTGAACGCGGGAGCACAAATAGGGCAACAACTGAAAGAACGATCTGCGTGCAATCAACTGAGGTACGGTGCTAAAACCTTTGCGACGCTTCGCCGAAATTGGCAACAGTTCGCTCGCAGTTCGTTCACTAGGAATAGGCATGTTTTCGTGTTTCGACTTCTATGATGGTAAGTTTAAGTATCCGATACTTTAAAAAATTTAGAACTGAAGAGCTGGTATCTGAATTTTCATTACTCCTTTTCCCATAAAAGGGTACATTTTATACTACTTTTCAAAAACTGTATCACCGGCAGAAATATGTATTCGTGTCTCTCTCTCTCTCTCTCTCTCTCTCTCTCTCTCTGTGTGTGTGTATGTGTGTGTGTGTGTGTGTGTGTGTATGTGTGTGTGTGTGTGTGTGTGTGTGTACAACTCCTAAAACATCACTCGGATCTCAATTAATTTTAAAGCTTGTATTATTCTACTTAACACGAAATTCTACTAGCTTCACTATCATAAATAAATTTTAAATGCTGAGATATAGAGATTCGGTGGTTCAGATGACTTTGAGCACTATAGGACTTAACATCTGAGGTCGCCAGTCCCCTAGAACTAACCTAAGGACATCACACACATCCATGCCCGAGGCAGGATTCGAACCTGCGACCGTAGCAGTCGCGCGGTTCCGGACTGAAGCGCCTAGAACCGCTTGGCCACTGCGGCCGGCTAGAGATTGGAGCCATTGGAATCTACTCTGAAATTTTTATTGATAAAAAGTCGATTTTATCGATATAGGGCTATCGACATTTTTCTTTGACAATAACAGTGAGTAAAGTGTTCCATATTTTTTAATCGTTTCGGTGATTGTACAGTTCTCTTTCTTTGTTTGTAACGTTATGTTATTCGCATCTTATGAAATTTCTTCGCCAATTCTTAAGGAAAACCCTGTTTCTATAACACTGAAAAGAACAAAAACGTTAGTTACCCACAATTTTTACTGTATATTGTCAGGTGACGGGGAAAAAAGCATATCGCTCTCGACGAATAAGCTTTTTAGCTTGCACTACGCTTAAGATAGAAAAGCTAAAATAGATAACAGCTACAGAAAAAGATGGCTGCCCAAACAATACCGCTTGTTCTTCGTTTGCGATATTCAGGCTGCAGTCGGTTAACCAGTGTATTATTCGCACCCAAATCTTCGCTGCAGGAATGAAGATAAGACTCAATGGGACATAAGTATTTTAGTCCACAGTCGACCCGGCGACGATGAGACACATTACGGTCTGGTTCACGACAGGTGTACACTGCAGTAACTGCGAAGTGGCTGGTTCAAATGGCTCTGAGCACTATGGGACTCAACTGCTGTGGTCATAAGTCCCCTAGAACTTAGAACTACTTAAACCTAACTAACCTAAGGACAACACACAACAGCCAGCCATCACGAGGCAGAGAAAATCCCTGACCCCGCCGGGAATCGAACCCGGGAACCCGGGAACCGCGAAGTATTTAGCTGTATGTCGCCGGAGCTATTTAAAATAGAACGACCACATGAGAAGACATGCAGAAAATTCAGAAGCAATGAGTTTCATTAGATGAATCTTAAGAAAATGTATTTCACCCACTAAGAAAATAGCTTAGCATATCGATAAAAAACAACGTACTTAGGGATTACAGTTACAAATAACCTCAATTGGAACGATCACGTAGATAATGTTGTGGGTAGAGCAAACCAAAGACTGCGATTCATTGGCAGAACACTTACAAGGTGCAACAGGTGTACTAAATAGACTGCTTACACTACACCTGTCCGCCCTGTTCTGGAGTATTGCTGTGCGGTGTTGGCTGATACTGAAAAAGTACAAAGAAGGGCGGCTCGTTTTGTATTACCGCGAAATAGGGGAGGTAGTGTCACAGACATGATATGTGAATTAGAGTGGCAATCATTAAAACAAAGGCGTTTTTCTTAGCAACGGGATCTTCTCATGAAATTTCAATCACCAGTTTTCTCCACCGATTGCGAAAACATTCTGTTGGCACCCACCTACATAGGGAGGAATGATCATCACGATAAAATAAGAGAAATCAGGGCACGCACAGAAAAAGTTCTCTTTCCTCCCCGAGCGTCATTCGAGAGTGGAACGGTAGAAAGACAGCTTGAAGGTGGTTCATTGAACCCTCTGCTAAAAATGGGTTCAAATGGCTGTGAGCATTATGGGACTTAACATCTGAGGTCATCAGTCCCCTATAATTTAGAACTACTTAAACCTAACTAACCTAAGGACATCACATACATCCATGCCCGAGGCAGGATTCGAAACTGCGACCGTAGCGGTCGCGCGGTTCCAGCCTGTAGCGCCTAGAATCGCTCGGCCACACCGACCGGCGAACGTTCTGCCAGGCACTTAATTGTGAATAGCAGAGTAATCACGTAGATGTATATATAGTATGAACGAAAGCGTAACGGAAATAGTTATCCAGTCCTAGTTAGAAATGCTACGAGATCGACATGAAACACTGAGAGATTTCACGAGCCCGCTCAAATTGGTGTGATCCAATATTTTACTTCCAGCCACTCATACTTGCAAAATAACTATGAGCTTGAGCATAAACATTGTGTCAAAATTCCGTTAACACTTTGTCTATTAAACATAACATTCATGAATTATGTACGCAGAGTCACTGTATTTATACAAAATAGTCTCCTCCTGAACCAATACACAGCTGAAATCGTTTTAAAGGTATTTTGATACAGACACTATAGTCCTGTTTTGGATTTTCATTTAGTACTGCAGTACAGTTTTCTCGGGTGTCCTCAAATGCATCGGAATTGTGTCCTTTCACTATCAATCGCAATTCGGGTAACAACCAGAAGTCCAATGGGCCGAAATCCAGATAATACGGTGGCTGATTCAGGACTGTGATTAATTTGCTGGCAAAATCTCGTACACAATCTTCACTTTGGGGACCGGGGTCATTGCGGATGAGCAACCAGGAGCCTACCTCCCAGTATGCGGGTGGAATTCGGTGAATTCTCGTCCACTAACGATGGAGGACTCAAATAAACTTGATTTTGCCTCCCTGCTCCACTATCATTTTCCGACAAATGTCAGGCCCGTTTTGTTACATTTGCAGCCAGGACGTCTACTGTAGTGAAACTAGAACTTTGACTATTGTTGAAACTTCAAGGATTGTAGAGCCACAATTCGCCACTAGATAGTGTTGCAGCTTGGAATTACACACAAGAAGTCCTAATGAAACTGGGACGTAAGCTCAACGACAGTCGTTCTTCTTGAGTACTATTTGCAAATCGAACGTGAAAGTGGAGATAGCAGGAAAACAAGTGCCCTCCGCCATCCACTTTGTGTAGGCAAACAAAGTATAGACATAGACATCAGCTGAAAGACTGCTGGTAAATTTCTGTGGCCTGCCACGTTGTTCAAATATCTACAGTAATACTAAGAAGCGACTTGAAATTAGACAAATAGATGCAATGAATAGATAGAAAAGCGAACGGAAAAGGGGTGCGGTCCTAAGCGAAAGTGGTGCATCTGTGAAAGAAACCGCCTACAGAACAATACTGCGACATGCTCCATACTCCATCCCGTGGAGTGCTGATGTCACTGGCGTGTTCAGTAGACCGCTAAAACGTGGTGTTAGGATGGTATCAGCATAGAAACCATATTGAGTAACGAGAGAATGTCACCAATGTCATTGCGATATGCAGTTTTCCCTTTTCTTTGGATAGAGCACTTTAAATACAGGAGTATCATGTCACACCGCACTGTCCAAGTGTGGAGGCTTGGTGCTGAAAGGCCGGCCGTTGTGGGCGAGCGGCTCTAGGCGCTTCAGTCTGGAACCGCGCGACCGCTACGGTCGCAGGTTCGAATCCTGCCTCGAGCATGGATGTGTGTCACGTCCTTAGGTTAGTTAGGTTCAAGTAGTTCTACGTTCTAGGGGACTGATGACCTCAGATGTTAAGTCCCATAGTGCTCAGAGCCATTTGAACCATTTTATTGGTGCTGAAACAAGAGGGATTAGGACGTATAGCAAAACAAATGGACTTTCACTTTTTCTACCCATACCTGAAACGCATGGAACACGCCAGGAAATTCCTAATATCTTAACGAAGTATTACGCCGCTATGTACTTAACAGTTGATTTTGGATCAAAAACGCAAGTATACCGGAATGAGAGGACTGAAATTGACGAAAGTCACGGATTATAACATGCGAAACCGAGGGAACACACAGGGAGACCACAGTAGCAAAATGATTTTTATAATTTTTTATATTTATTGTACATGAACTTAACAACTGAGTTAACAGTCTTCAAAAGCTTTTCGATGCAACTTGTAACACCAATACCGATTGTAAGTAATTTGTACTGTGTAATTATGTGTATGTGACTATGAAGTGTTGTGTCTTTACTAATGAAGGTCATTGAACTGTCAGAGAGAAAGTTGAAGTTCGTAATATGTGTATTACGGAAAGTAAAATAATGTTTAAAAATAATGAAACCTTATAAAATATATATGTCCAGAAACAGAAATTGTACTTTGAATGTTGGCTCATGCTTAGGGAAATTCTATTGTATAGTATAAAAGGGGTAGGGAACCCCCTCCGCTACGGAATAGGCCTGGCGCGCGTTAAAAGGTGGTTTTGGCGGTAGATCTGGGTGGCTACTGGGTCAGCACGTTACGCTGTCAGTGGCTAGCCGTTGTACGGTTAACATTGACAGTGCCAAATGAGGGAATTGATAGCCAGTTTATATTGAAATTGCCTCGGATGTGGTTTCGGCTGTCGTATGGTGCTCTTGTTATCATGGAATGGCTCTAAAACGAGCATAATACGTCGCCAAGAAGAATTTATAATGGGCATTCAGCATCAAGAGTGTGAGACCAGATAGCCGCCACGTGTTTGCCACCATTATTGCGCCACTGCTGCGCCTGCTTCAGGAACTCAGATATGCATCATAGTATTGACCAGTATGTTGTGTGAGTGGCTTTCAATAACAATTCCAGTGATATAAAAATATGTGTGAACCTTAAAATTGTCCTCATCACGAAACCAATGCAGGGTCCCGTCCTAAACGTGCAGAAGACCAAGTATCCTGTTTCTGTATAACTATTGATTTGTTTCTGCATTAAATGTGCCAAAGTTCAGGGTATAAATGTTGCTAATTAAACTACCTGCTTCACAGGTGGTGAGAAAGGCACACAAACTGAACTTACATGAAAGTAATTTCGCTTTTATTATTACTATGAACTATTTTCAGAAGTTACTTGAACTTAATATTTGAAATACTTGCTTTAAAGTATGAATAAATAAATTATTTCAAGTGGATTTAGAAACCAATATTGGAAAACTGCTATTTGTTTCTGAAATAGTCACAGAATTTGCCTGTAAAGACAGTTTCAGTTTGTGGGTCCCGCCTGTATTCTTTTCTGCTGTAAGAAAGATAAACGGAATATTGCACTTGCTAAAGAAATATGACACATTTCCATAATAGTGAGAGTATAAAAATTGTTCATGTAGCGTTATTTAACTTCATTTGTGGTGCTTGTATGTTAGTTAAACCAGGACTCTTGTCATGACCAATTATGGTCTCATGATGTCTTGAGTAACATCTTAGTGCTGAATAGGTCAATGGTTAAGATAGTAAGTATTATTACTATGAGTGAAATATCATTTAACTTCCTATGATTACTGATTTGTGTAAATGGTAACTACTGCTACCCACTACTCAGTTCATCCGGTATTCGTGTGCATTCATTGCACTATTCAAAAAGAGTATTAATGGAAGTCACTTTAGCAAACTCAGATTCATTTTTCTTTAAACGTAATGTTTCAAATTATTATGCCTCATTAGGCTGGCGACCGTTTGTTGTTTCATTCACGTGAACTTCACTACTTTCATTACTTCCAAAATAAAGTCTTTCAGTTTTCTATTAATTGCCATAGATACGAAATTAATGTTTGATACCCTCTATTCATTAGGCAAACACATGGTCAAACAACTATAAATCCTCACAGAGGGTAACGCTACCTAGCTATTCGGTCAGACATGCAGAAACTGTAATACCAGATACACAGAACACAGAAGATCATTGAAAAGTAACAGCTGTCATTCCACATTTGCTGAACACCTTATGGACAAAAAACATAACCCAACAAACATCAATTCTGATTTGAAAATTCTGAAATGCAGAAACAGCTGCCCACAAAAACTATTAACTGAAGAAAATTATCAGATACTAAAAGCAATAGTGGAAGGAAACCAAGTGATAAATGAATACACAGCTCTCTGCAATGGAACTCTGTTCTCTGCCCTCAAAGAATTATTAGACAAGACCAGCCTATAGAGCTCTCATCCCCCCACCCCACCCTACAAACACACACACACACACACACACAAACAAACAAACAAAAATGCACACACCTCTGAAAGATTCAGAACAACCGCCAGGAACACCTTCAACTGTCGCACCGTCAGCCATCTTGTTTTTACACCTTCAACTATTCCATTGTCCGCCATGTTTGTTTTTACAGCTGGTAAACAGTGAAACAGTGATAGTGGCAGTATCAGTGACAGTCAGTATATAGTGTTCGACAGAGATGAAGATGAGGAAAAAGAAAACGTAAGTGGAACATAATGTAGATAGACACACACACATAGAATTAATTAATTTCAGGCATAGAAATAACAATTTTCAAATCGTAATTTTGGCTTAAACAGTTTATCTACTTTAAGGTGTAAGTGGTTGCAGATGACAAACTGTGGAAAAAAACAGTCACTGTAGAAACACGATACATCAGAAAAACCACACCATGTGGTAAAAAGGTATGAATTCATAATTTTATGTGTTTTTTCAAGTATCTGTAATTACAATATAAAAACTAATAGTTACATGTATACAAACAGTGAAGAACATTCTTTGTCTTTAACAGCCATAAAATAAGAGCCCACTGAAGATGCTGCAACTGCAGTGAAATATGTTAGGGTTAAAAAAGAAAATTGTTTTCCTAAAGGCGGACCCTATCGAAAAACATATATTAGTTATGTAGTGTTATACATGGCTTTCACGTATCAGAACTTAAGGTTCAGTTACAAGGAAACTGTGGCTGGCGTTATAAACTCTCAAAAATTCTGGAGGAAATCGACTTTGATGTCTTCTGACCATCTTCAGTAATTTGATGTAGCTTGGCACTGTGGTAGAGTGTTCGCCCGCAATGAGTGGAGCCAGGCTTGGATTCAAGCAAAGGTGCGTGTTCTACGAACGTTTCAGTGAAACGTGAAATACATAAAGACGGGAAAAAAAACAGGTAGCGCTCGAGACTGGTAAATGGTGGATCGCTTCTAGTTTTCATCTTTCTGTTTCGTTTCTTTTTCCATTCATTTCGAATACTGCGTCATTTAAATACAAAATTCGACAAATATATGTTAATTAACATATATCAAACTGTCATTTTTATAAATAATTTGCATCTTATTATTCATAATTACATATTCCACACAAATATCCAGTTTTCATTGCAAATATAAATTCTTAATGACCGATCTCTCATAAAAGATCTTTAATGAAGATTATTTACATTAAAAGAAGACAGCATACTTTTTTCGTCCTTTATGTATTTTATTCTTCACAAAAATGTTCGTTGAATGTGCATCTTTGTTAAAATTTCGAATCCACCAATTGCCGATTAAAGTTAGCTTATTAAAACATGCACGGATTTTCGAAAACTTTTTAGAGTTACATTGAGTTGCTTCGGCTGATTGTTACCTGAGTTCTGAGCTTCGCGAACCATAAATATAAAAAAATACAAAAATTGAATTGCCGTGCGGTCTCCTTGTTAGTTAGGACAACAAGAACTGCACAGCCGCGACAAATACCTACCTTTTTTTGTATGACAACAGTTATCACGGCTCTACCCCTAACCGCGTCGCGGTTAAGCAACGACATGAAACTACGGGCTGAAACACTGACAACAACTGAAAGGTCTGTCTCATGTTGAGAAATTATGCTCGGCCCAGTGGGTGAAGGATAATAGTTCGGGCGTATGCCAACCTTCTTCTCCACGGTCAGTCACTGTCATGCGAATTATATGTTTGTCGCCCAGTGTTGATGTCCTATTTCGTCACGCGTTTTCGTGTTATGAGATACCCCGTTCTCTTCAGGCACTGACGACGTGGAAGTACTATTATATCCCGTACCATGGTCAGCGGATGCCCTAAGTTGAATTAGTATAACTTAGGCACATGGGACATTTTGACCGTGATTGGAAACAATTGTGTCTGTCGCAGATCTCCATAACTAAAAAGCAGTGTAGGGCATCATTCAACGTTCATTTACGGCAGTATACAAGTTGAGAACACTCTTCTCCCCCTCCCTCCCCCCCCCCCCCCACCCCGCCACACGCACATATATTATTTGTGATTATTTAAGTTGTCTGACATATTTAACATTGACTGTCCAGTATATTAAAACTGTTTACAGACTATTAAAGCTAAAAAATGAGAACATGGAAGAAATTAGCTGCAGCAACGTACGCAATTCCAATTTATCTGTTGTCTTACATCGCATGAAAGGCAACGTAAAACATAAAAATGTTGAAAATTAGACAATCGACGAAGTTGTAGGGGAGACTGAAAAGTGAGCAATAAACAGATGATGCCTATGGTACTTATTTATAAGATTTATTTATTTATTTTATTTACTCGTGTCAAAAACAAGCATCCTTAGCATTCCATTGTCAAGGTCACTAACCATCAAATATTAATCTGTATTTTGAAAAATACATTAAGAGAAATTTAAAACAAAAGAAAGGAAGACAGAGATGACACTGAAGAAACTTTAGGGGCATGCTTCTTGCCGTTAAGGAGGGGGCCAGGTAATGTTTTGAAACAGCAATCACCAGACTGGGGAACAAGAGTATGAATATGTCAGAAATTGGAACGAGTACGGATATCTTTTGTACGCAGTCCCAGACGTTTAGCGGTGACATACCCGAACCTTACCACTGTCGTGACGTACAGTTTCCAACTTCGTGGATGATTTGAAGTTTCATCTTCCGCAGCTCGTGGTCGTGCGGTAGCGTTCTCGCTTCCCGCGCCCGGGTTCCCGGCTTCGATTCCCGGCGGGGTCAGGGATTTTCTCTGCCTCGTGATAACTGGGTGTTGTGTGATGTCCTTAGGTTAGTTAGGTTTAAGTAGTTCTAAGTTCTAGGGGACTGATGACCATAGATGTTAAGTGCCATAGTGCTCAGAGCCATTTTGAAGTTTCATCAATATAAACTGCGCGTCAGGAGTTAAGAAACACTTACTGCAAAAACTGACTCGCTAGCTGTACTGAGGTTCTTGCAATGATTAACCGAGAACTTTTGTTTCTACAAAAAGTTGCTGTTCGATGAAGCAAACTACTTCATTACTAGATACGTTAATAAGCAAACTTTCTGGTATTGGTCTCGGGAAATCCGCAATGTTTACATGAAAGACTCCAGGCCAGTTCAGGAGTTGTTGTATGCGGAGCAGTCGTCATGAGTGGGATTTTGAGTTACTGGTCTCTGTTACTTTTTGAGGGACGCGCCGGAAGTTCAGCGCAAGTGAATGCCGACCACTACTGCAGAACGTTGCAGAATATCGTAACACTGCAAGTGCAAGGAAAATGGTTGGTGAACGACATTTGATTCAGCAGCATGGTGCAATGGCTCACGCAGCACGCCGAAATACGTCTGTATTCTGACAATCGTTTCCATACCGTGTGATGTCCCGCTTTGGCGGTTTAATACGGCCAACCCGTCCGCAGAATTAATAAGACAGGATTGCTTCCTCTAGGGTACGTCAAGGAAAAGATCTCTGCCAATCATTTGCAGACAACACCTTGAATTAAGTGCCAGCACATAGGATCTGTTAACGCGTTTAGGAAGGGCTTCCTCCGATACTTTCAGCAGTCCAACAAGGAAAAACTGTCAAGTTGTTTCAAAGTCGTAGTGAGGTCTGCCGATACGTGTTACATACTGTAGTAATTTCAATTCTTAACTGTATTAAAATCGTACTCGCATCCACCATATTTTTGTTATAATTTGAAAGTGGTAAATGCAATATGTGCCACCCCATAATTCCATAGAAATATGTTAGCGTGGTAATTCCAGTTCAATAAAGGAATCAGTACACTGAAGTACACCATTTGTTAACCATAAGATGCACGATAGTACCTTACAACACCAACCACGCTTAGTATTACGCCACGAAAGATTACGAACACCGATAAACCTAGCAAAATTTTGTACTGTAAGTCATAATCTTTATCGGATTCACTTCGAGAAATGGTATGACTGGTTCAGTTACAACCACCGTACTGCCACTGTTAATGCTGTTCCCAGGAACGCCACACCCTTCCTTCGAAGGAGTTGGTCTGCGTGTTCTGAAGTACTTCTTCACAAGTGTGAGCAGTGATTGTATATCGGAAGAAGTAAAAGACAGCTAGAACCTATGTTCCGAATTCCGTGTTTCGTGTCCGGGTCACGTGATTAGTGACCTACTATCGCCGCCCTATCGACACGCTACGCTGCTGACGCATCATAACGACCCGCTAGGGAGCGGCGGCGGCGGCAGCAGCGGCCATGAATATTTCACCGGCCCATTTCTCGCGCCTCTTCTTTCGCAAACTCCGATACGGGCCAGCGTCGAGTTGCCTTGTCGTCCGTAATGCGAACCGAGCCGGAGCGAAGGAAAGCGATAGACGGAGCTCAACGGCCGACAGTAAAGTAAAGACCCAGCGAACAGCGAGGCGCCGCGATCCTTGAACCGGGACTCGATTTCAGGTACGCCCCCGACGGGGATTACTAGCACTGCGAGCTCAGCGACCTATCTTGATAGCGTCATCAGGAGACCCACCAGGTTTCTCTCTGCCTACACCCGTACCGCAAAACCTGCCACCATTCTTATCACATTTTCCCACAAAGTGGCGCATCAGCTTGAGGAGAATGGTGTGTAGATTTCTGTACGTGTGTAAACTACTTGGAGGATATAATAAATAATCGCATTTCCCGGTCAGCATTATCCTGATGGTAGGGCACATGCATCGACAGAAGTATAGATTGCTGGGTTTCCTAATAAAGTACGCACCCTCCGACTCAACGTGGAAATATTAAAAGTTTTAGCCGGTTTCGTTGTCTAGGGGCTGGGATACCTAGAGGCCGCATTACAGGCCCAATACTGCTAAGTCTACAGTATACACACATGAATCGAGTGGTCGAAGGTCCCTATAACTTGGCAATTGCGAATTAATAAAGAAATTTATAAATGAAAGATTGGAATTAAATAAAATCTGCTGGTACTGTCTTAACGACTTTAAATGATTAGTACGATAGCAGAAGTACTGGGTGATCAAAAAGTCAGTATAAATTTGAAAACTGAATAAATCACGGAATAATGTAGATAGAGAGGTACAAATTGACACACATGCTTCGAATGACATGGGGTTTTATTAGAACCAAAAAAATACATACGTTCAAAAAATGTGCGACAGATGGCTCTTCATCTGATCAGAATAGCAATAATTAGCATAACAAAGCAAGACAAAGCAAAGATGATGTTCTTTACAGGAAATGCTCAATATGTCCACCATCATTCCTCAAAAATAGCTGTAGTCGAAGAATAATGTTGTGAACAGCACTGTAAAACAAGTCCGGAGTTATGGTGAGGCATTGGCGTCGGATGTTGTGTTTCAGCATCCCTAGAGATGTCGGTCGATCACGATACACTTGCGATTTCAGGTAACCCCAAAGCCAATAATCGCACGGACTGAGGTCAGGGGACCTGGGAGGCCAAGCATGACGAAGGTGGCGGCTGAGGACACGATCATCACCAAACGACGCGCGCAAGAGATCTTTCACGCGTCTAGCAATACTTTTTTTTTGTTCTAATAAAACCCCATGTTATTCCAAGCACGTGTGTCAATTTTTTCTTCACTATCTACATTATTTCGTGGTTTATTAAGTTTTCAAATTTATACTGACTTTATGATCACTCGGTACTTTTGAGAAAGCGGTATATTTCTGCAAAACACTTATTGGTGTCGATGGTCCCGCAATTAAATAAAATATAAGTTGAATAACAGGGAAACAATAGTAATTAGTTATGAACAACAACGCAGCTCGCGAGATATTCACTTCTAAACGCACACTACGTCTTCACTGCAGAAGCCGCGGAAATCTCACAAGTGCACCAGTCGGCACTGAAAAGTATTTCTATCTCTCGCGATCACGCGCAAACTGCTGCACTCCAAGTCTTTCCCGACACCGTACGTCGCGCCGTCCAGCACTTTCCGTGTTCTGTACCGTCGTGTCCAGCACTCCCCGTGTCCTGTGTCGTTCTCCCCGGACTCCCATGTGTCCTTTCAAATGGCTCTGAGTACTATGGGACTTAACATCTATGGTCATCAGTCCCCTAGAACTTAGAACTACTTAAACCTAACTAACCTAAGGACAGCACACAACACCCAGCCATCACGAGGCAGAGAAAATCCCTGACCCCGCCGGGAATCGAACCCGGGAACCCGGGCGTGGGAAGCGAGAACGCTACCGCAGGACCACGAGATGCGGGCCCCTGTGTCCTCTCCGGTAACTCACTTCGCTCCAGTCTCTCTTAGTAACGAGCGGTGTAATTGGCTAGAGCGCTCCTTGCATGTCTCCATGACAACGTACAGCCACAAACGTAATGAAACATATACGAAATACTGTATTTACATTACAATAACTTGAAATTTAATAAATATTCCTACGGCTGGACCATAAACACGCTCTAACACACATTATTAAATACGTAAACAATCAAATAAGCATATAACAAAAGAAAGGAAGCAAAAGGTAGACCAGGAGCCCAATATCTCTGTGCTTTCTAAAACACAGTAAATATTTGACCAGTTTCTTCATGAACAGTATATATCGGATATAAACAAAGACATAGATGAATAAATATATTTATAAGCATGCTGCTACCGTTTATTCCTGTAACTGTGGAGTATTTGTGGCCTGACGCGATCGATAGTAATCGGCCCCTTTGACCTCCAATAACTCATGAACTATTTACGTTACATGCCTGTAATGCATACCAATTTAGGTTTACACTAATAGCTTTCTAAAGACATGTAGATCGACGAAATCGGATGCACCGTTTAGATTTTCGAAATTCGTTGCTGGGTGTTACTTGTATAATTTATCGTCGGATACTAAACTTTAAACTATTAAAGATATTGAAAATCTGTGTACACCATCAGAATCGTCGTGCAAATAATAGTAATGTACATGTTTCTTTTTGAGGTATCATGATTCACCTGGCTGCTATTAATTTCTACACGAACTGTGAAATGTCTGCTATTATGGTTCACAAAGTCCGCCATCTTTGGCCCTCCCGGCATAAACATCTCCTTTGACACAAAGCGCGCCGAGTGGCCTGAGGCGCTGCAGTCATGGACTGTGCCGCTGGACCCGACGGAGGTTCGAGTCCTCCCTCGGGCATGGGTGTGTGTGTTTGTCCTTGGGATAATTTCGGTTAAGTAGTGTGTAAGCTTAGGGAGTGATGACCTTAGCAGTTAAGTCCCATAAGATTTCACACACATTTTTTGACACAAAGCGCCGTCCTCGTCACAGTGTCAATATGGAGTTCCCAGCCACGCGGCCGATGGACCACGTGCTCCGGCCACCCCTCTTCCTCAGCTAACGTTCGCCACCATGTGTTTGGTGCCGGGCCGCGACTTTGACGGGCGTCCTGTGAGGCCACGCCAACTTAGAATATTTTCTGAGCGCCACGATTCGCCCGTTACCTCACAAGATTCACAGCAATTCTCTTTTACATCACTTAACTCCATCTGATTCTTAATTCTGCTATGAAAATACACTACTGGCCATTAAAATTGCTGCACCACGAAGATGACGTGCTACAGACGCGAAATTTAACCGTCAGGAAAAATATGCTGAGATATGCAAATGATTAGCTTTTCAGAGCATTCAGACAAGGCTAGCGCCGGTGGCGACACATCTACAACGTGCTGACATGAGGAAAGTTTCCAACCGATTTCTCATACACAAACAGTAGTTCACCGCCGTTGCCTGGTGAAACGTTGTTCAGATGCCACGTGTAAGGAGGAGAACTGCGTACCAACGCGTTTACAACTTTGATAAAGGTCGGATTGTAGCCTGTCGCGATTGCGGTTTATCGTATCGCGACATTGCTGCTCGCGTTGGTCGAGATCGAATGACTGTTAGCAGAATATGGAATGGGTGGGTTCAGGAGGGTAATACGGAACGCCGTGCTGGATCCCAACGGCCTCGTATCACTAGCAGTCGAGATGACAGGCATCTTATCTGCATGGCTGTAACGGATCGTGGAGCCACGTCTCGATCCCTGAGTCAACAGATGGGGACGTTTGAGAGACAACAACCATCTGCACGAACAGTTCGACGACGTTTGCAGCAGCATTGACTATCAGCTCGCAGACCATGGCTGCGGTTACCCTTGACGCTGCATCACAGACAGGAGCGCCTGCAATGGTGTACTCAACGACGAACCTGGGTGCACGAATGGCAAAACGTCATTTTTCGGGATGAAACCAGCTTCTGTTTACAGCATCATGCTGGTCGAATCCGTGTTTGGCGACATCGCGGTGAACGCACATTGGAAGCGTTTATTCGTCATCGCCATACTGGCGTATCACCCGGCGTGATGGTATGGGGTGCCATTGGTTACACGTCTCGGTCACCTCTTGTTCGCATTGACGGCACTTTGAGCAGTGTACGTTACATTTCAGATGTTTTATGACCTGTGGCTCTACCCTTCATTCGATCCCTGCGAAACCCTAGATTTCAGCAGGATAATGCACGACTGCATGTTGCTGGACCTGTACGGGCCTTTCTGGATACAGAAAATGTTCGACTGTTGCCTTGGACAGCACATTCTCCACATCTCTCACCAATTGAAAACGTGTGGCCAATGTTGGCTGACCAACTGGCTCGTCACAATACGCCAGTCACTACTCTTGATGAACTGTGGTATCGTGTTGAAGCTGCATGGTCAGCTGTACCTGTACACGAGATCCAAGCTCAGACTCAATGCCCAGGCGTATCAAGGCCGTTATTACGACCAGAGGTGGTTGTGCTGGGTACTGACCTCTCAGGGTCTATGCACCCAAACTGCGTGAAAATGTAATCACATGTTAGCTCCGGTATAATATATTTGTCCAATGAATACCCGTTTGTCATCTGCATTTCTTCTTGTTGTAGCAATTTTAATGGGCAGTAGTGTAAATGGCACACCAGACCATCACTCTCGATGATCGCGCAGATCAGGCAGGTATGCCACCACTGTCCGGGGCGTCCCTAGACATGTCTTTGCTGGTCATCAGGGCTCAGTTCGAAACGAGACTCGTCACTGAGGACAATTCTACTCCAGTCAATGAGATTCCAGGCCGTATACGTGTCTTAAGATGACCCGTTAGTAATGGGATACCACCTGACTGTCGCCATAATGCGGACCGACAGCCTGAAATGTTTCCCCGGCGTGGAATTTCATTTCACAGCGGGACCCGTTTGGTTGTCATCCGCGTCACCCTTACAGGACGGCGGTTCGTCAACGATATTCTACGCCACGTTTTGTTGCCCTTCTCCATCCTGGCCTTAAATTTAAGCAAGATAATAGATCATGCCCACCCATAAATGTCGAGAGTTTCTACTGCTTGTCTTCGTGCTTGCTAAACCCTACGTTGGCTAGGGAGATCGCTGAATCTCTTCTTACCCAGCTCGGGTTTTGACGATCTACCACATCAATTGGACATTATGTAGCACGGTATCCCTCAGCAGAACATCCAACGACTCTATCAATCAATGTCAAACCGAATTACTGTTTTCATAAGGAAAAGAGATGGACCGATGCGTTATTAACTTACTCAATCTGTGAAGCTCTTTTTCTCGAATAAATCATCCAATTTTTTCTAAAATTGTTGTCATTTGTTTGTCTTTACATTGTTGTGGTATCAGATGCCAAATGTGGCATATTGACACCAAATGTAGTGGATGGGTGCCAGGAGGTGCCGTATTAAAACTCGGCAAGAACTTTCCAATTGATTTATTTTGTTTCCACTACAATGCTCCGGTCGCTCCAGTCCGCGTCACAGGGCCCAGCAATGCTGAGGTCACCGCCCCAGCGACCCAGTGCAACGCGCTATATCGAGCCAACCTTGTACACTGGAGGAGTCCGGTGTCGTCAGGATGCCGCGGTTGACTCGGCGGTCTGCGACCCTGCCGACTCAGCGCAGCTCGGTGTGAGCCTCGGGTGGCCAGCGGCATCCTTCTCCTCGCCGGTGTGGCCGAGACCGCGGTGACGAACAAGCGCCCGTTATCAGGCGTCCGTATCTGCTGCCCTCGCCTCGGAAGTCCGTGGCGTGTATCGGGACCCGAGGCGACTGCCCGCAGTAGCGAGCCGAGGAGTGGCCAGCCCTGGCTGGACGCAGACCCCGCGTCGGCCTCAGAGGGTCGAACCAACGACCCGCCGTGGACGGGGACGCTGGTGTCCCATCTGTTGCCGTGTGCAGCCTGTGGTGTGACATACCCCGCCGTCCAGGAGAGCTGCCACACTTGAATTAATCTCGTTAGAAACGACACCTACTTATACTCGGCTGCGCACCTCTGTTTTGCCAAGCACACCGGTTTGCGTCACGTACGTGTAACACTTGCAAGCTGTTTAGGTTTTATGTTGGTAACTCCACGTACCGCTCTGTATGAAAATCACTGACTGTGCTGTGTGCGGTCTGTGGCTGGCTAGCATTGTCGGAATATTTGCTATTGTTGTACTGGGCGGTTGGATGGCAACAGCGCGTAGCGTTGCGCAGTTGGAGGTGAGCCGCCAGCAGTGGTGGATGTGGGGAGAGAAGATTTTCGTGAGGTAAGTGATTCATGAAAGGTACAGATTATTGTTAGTCAGGGCCATTCTTTTGTAGGGATTATTGAAAGTCAGATTGCTTTGCGTTAAAGAAATATTGTGTGTTAGTTTACTGTTGATCAGAATAAGTAAAGAGAGAAATGTTTGAGTACGTTCAATTTTGCTCAGCTGTTTGAAAATCAAATAACGTAAGAGGTTTACCAGCACTGTCATTCTCAGTTTTTCTAAGGGGATGTTTCAGACTTCTCTCCCAATAAGCATACCGGCACAAGGTTTCTATATTTATACCATGCGACTGCTGAATTTTGTCCTTCTTCATCACTTCTTAATTTCTTCTGGGAAACCCTGCTCAGGATTTCATTCAAATTACATAGTAGTCTGACGTTCTCACATATCGCGGAAAAATTTCGTGCCATCAGCTGCTACTACTGGATACACGGTCGCTTCTCACGATTCCTTTAAAATGCCTTGGAGCTACGATGTATTTTCCTAAACAGTTCCCTCCTAACATCACAATAAAAAACGTCAGTATCGAATCATCAAAGTACTGGCTTTGAGAATTCATTCTAACTAGAGCCAAGGATGAATATTGTACACGTTGCGTGTGCGTAAAGAAAACGAAGCAATTGCTCTGAAATATGCAGTTAAATGAAAGAAACCAAGAGACCAGGAGCAAGGTAGCATTAAGATATATTTAAAATAAACCACAGTGTAATCGAGCGCCGGCCGAAGTGGCCGTGCGGTTCTAGGCGCTGCAGTCTGGAGCCGCGAGACCGCTGCGGTCGCAGGTTCGAATCCTGCCTCGGGGATGGATGTGTGTGATGTCCTTAGGTTAGTTAGGTTTAACTAGTTCTACGTTCTAGGGGACTAATGACCTCAGAAGTTGTCCCACAGTGCTCACAGCCATTTGAACCATTTTTGTAATCGAACGAAATGAAAGGCAATCTCAGCGTCAAATGTAAGTCTGTTCGCACAAGAGGGAACGTTAACACAATGTTGCTTAGACAGAGCTGACTGGCGAAAGAACGATTAGTCGTACACAATGTGGGAATGTAGTATGAGCATTAAGAAACTATCAGTGGTATAGAGTTTGTTAGTGGCCGAAGTGAAATACATAAAAGATGTTATCGACAAAGTTTGTACGGTAAATTCTCAAGACTGCTGAAAATTGAAAGAATTGGAAAGTTGTGGTGAAAACATTTGAAAATATCAATTTGTTTTGCTCCAGGAAATATATACATACTGAAAGGGGTCTGTTCTGGCCACCTTGTATATTCCTTTTAATTAACATAACTTGCTAATTTACCACAGATACTGTCCTGTTGCCTGATTCAGATCTTGCAAGAAGAATGCGTTGGAGTCTTGTTCATATCAGCAATCTCTTTCCTTTCCCCACCTTTCCTTGAATAATTACTATGGATACAGAAATGAGTGAATCTGAAAGCGGTGGTTACAGCAGTTTAGCTTCCTATGGGTATGGTAGTACCGTCTACGCTAGGACCGTTTCACAGACATCCAGTAGTGTACATTGGTGCCAGTTCTGAGCTTTTCCTCCTTTTTAGGTTCTACGTTTGGCTAGTATCAGCAATGGAAAAAAACTTCACAGTGCCATAAGTCAGGTTCCGCTCCTCAATCAACGTCCGTTGGTCGTTTTCTAAGACACTGTTAGGCCTTCGCCGACCCATAAGCATTTCCCAAGACACTGTTTGGCCTTCGCCGACCCGTAAGAGTCACCTTTCTACGGAACATTGATCTAATAATGTTTAAGTTTCGTTTCGATGATTAAATATTGATTTCTGTTAGGGAACCACTTGCTTAGCTCAACTAAAACTCAAAAATGTCTTTTTTTCTTAAGTCACGTTATTTAATTGATTAATTCTCAGTGAAACGCGTGGAGTTTCACCGTGCTTAGTTTCTGGTCCAGACCTGATCAACTGCTTTCAGCACTACCGTTCGTTAGCTTTGCTGTTTTCCCCTGAGCCTGTTAATTAACGTGCAGCAGCTCGGCATTAAACTCATCAGAGAGAGTAATTTCAATGAAATTATCCTAATATAATCAGATTGTGTGACCTGTCTCATGGTGCCTGGCGCTTAGTTGAAATTGTGAAAAGTCATTAACTGTTGTGCTGAATAGTCTATTCACGCTCTATCCCGCTTTTGGAAATACATAACTGTCAAACCCGAGGCTTTCGCATGCTCTCCTCTTCAGTAGATGTCACAGCAGTGAGGATTGCCTAGTGTATTCGTAAGTGCGTCTGCCGATGTCGTTACGGTACCTTTACTTCTTGACTATGTATGCTCAGATATTCTGAGAAACGAAATTGTACAAGTAGCACTCATTAACCTTGATGTATTAAATCTTAACTCGTCCATAGCACCAGTCATTTCCAGTATCTGAATAAGCTATATTGAATTTTGATCGGAGGCGTTTCTTGATTACTGTTAAAATATTTTGTGACAATGTCTAACTGTTATCGTAATTTTCAGGTGACGTTCGTTTAATTTATCCAACAGCGCACTACTCATTGATCTGTACTATATTTGTGGACCTGCTACTCTCACGAAGTTTGTTAACGCTCCGACGCGCTCGCAGAGCCTGTTTTAGGGCAAGACTGTGTCCATTAAAGCCAGTACTTCGTGCTACGGCGACTGTATTCTGCTCTTTGCATTTTAATTAATCACTGTAATTTTCTGTGTACTCCCGTAAGCGTGCTAAAGCACAGTTGCAAGTTAACAAGTGACAATTGACAGCAGCTGATGGTTCTTCGTCGGCTTAGTTCAAATTTGTGTTTCGTCCGCGCCATTTTGCCTTACAGTGCGACGTATTCTCTCGCCACTGTCTTGATAAATGTAATTAAGGTGCTTGTGTGTAGGCTTGTTGAGGCTCGGGTCACGCTGATCCGGTGAGTAGTTTAGTTAAATAACGTTATCTTGAGGATATATACTAAACCACATCTTTTCAGCAGCAGACATGGTACCATCTTAGTTAAAACTACGCCTTGCCCGAATCCCGTCCAGACGTTTGATTACACCACTGAGGTAACTGGCATTAAGCCTCTATTGCTAGGGCTCTTGTGTGGAACAGTTATTATCCCAAAAGTTTAACAGATTGCTTTAATGTTTCTCTCGTATATGGCGTTGCTAATTTCACAGACAGCCTCGGCTGTTAAAGGGGTCTTGTTATATCGTATTGAGGTACCAGCGGTGTTGATTTATTTTTCACGCCCGACTTGGGTATAAATTGTTTAAATAAGAATGAGGAGGGAAGACGTACTCCCTTTAATGTCGGCGAAACTCAAGGCCAGTTAATATATCATTTGAGGTCATTTTAATGGAAGGTACTGCGTTCGTTGATATCCTGGGATGACGTACGTCACGTCTAAGCTATATTATATCTTTTAATTCTGTTTAAGTAAATTTCGATTCTCTTAAAGTGACATGCATGACGCTTAGCCGCTTTGTGTCTCTTGGTTCTGTTTCTAAAGTGTGACGTACCTCACATTTGGCAGTTTGGTACTTCTGCTTAGTTGAAGTAAAATCTTGTCATCCTACAAGACGGCATATGTCACTTTTTGATAAATTGTACTTATATGCTATTAAATCAAACGCACATATTGTTTGAGGACTTTGATGCTGCTAGAGCTATTGCCCATTTTGTTTAAGGGACACACTTGTCCGTTTGTGCTTTCGAATATTTGTACATAGCAATCCTGGATGGATTTACGTCAATGATATGGGCTAGTATGATTAATGTTTTGATTAACGAGATATTTTAATGGTTTTATAAAAATTGTTTGCACCAAAGAGATAAAACATAGAAAAGGAATTATATAAAAATTTTTCGATGTTTTTTGTATAAAAATTTTGTTGTTATGTCGTTAATTGTTTGTTTGCACTAGCACATTACTACTCCCCTTACATGCTGGTCTGGCATTTCATAATACCTCGCAGAAATTTATTCGTGGTTTTCATGTGTGTCATTTTGTGATTTTAACGTAGCTTCACAGCTGCTTTCTGATTATTATGAGCTGGTGTGTGGCATTCACCATTCATAAAATCTAGCGGAAGCATTGGTTTTCCGCAGGTGACTAATTCCATACGACAGAGCAAACAAACTGTCCAGAATAAAACAACACTTGTATGTGTGTAGGTATTTCCAATTATCAGAATGTATCGAGTTTAATGTATTTTTACTGGAAAACTCTGAATTTCTGTGAACTGTAGCTTCCCCCTTTCACATCATATTGATTTACTAGCCTGCGTTAGTGAGCAGAGGCTTCCTGTAACTTAATTCTTATGATTACTCTGACAACGTTTTGTCAGTGATACAGCTAATAGAGAAAAGAAGGGAAAATAATTTCCTACACCGTATTGCCTTTGATAAGGTACACAGGCGAGAGGTTTAGAATATAGTGGATAAACATAGTTACCCTCAGAACGTAATAATATGTATCAGAAGTTTGTATAATCGTACCTGCTTCAGACGTAGTTTATCCAGTTACAGTGAGAAAAATGTAGAGATTAACCAGGGAGTAAGACAAGGGTGTCTATTGCCACCCATGCTTTTTAACATTTATATGGACGATATCCTACACAGATGGAAGAGACACCAGCTATAAGTAAGTTACGAAGGACCACTTTACATCTGCTAGCGTATGCATGATAATTACGTAAAACACCAAGGATAATTTTGAAAGAGGTGTTTACTAAGTAGGTATTTGTGAAGAATATAATTTTAAAATTTCTAATCAAAATATCCACCGGTGTACTGCCAGTCTACAGTGTACAACGGGCACACTATTTCGGCGATCATACATGTCGCCATCATCAGGTGAACTGACCGACTGTGCTCCTGTGATGACTGACTCTTTAACGTCCAGTGGGACAGTTAATCACTTTCTTGAGCATAAATATTACCATGGTTACCTCACAAGAGGACGTTGATACAGATCCCAGAACTCTATAATTAAAGAATAATTCTGATTCCCAAGTCATCATCATCATCATTATCCTCATCATCGTCATCAACGTCGTCCTTTCAGAACATAGGCCCTTTCGTCTGTTCTGGCCTCAAGCAACCTTTGCCTCACTTTTTCTGGATCTTTTACTGCCCCGTATGATAGCGCCACTTCCGGAATCCTTCTGTTGTCCATTTTTTCTAAATGATCTACTTGCTTCTATATTCGCTCATTTTATACTCTATTGCAAATATTTGTAACTGATTCCGTATAGCCGGCCGCGGTGGCCGTGCGGTTCTAGGCACTTCAGTCCGGAACCGCGTGACTCCTACGGTCGCAGGTTCGAAACCTGCCTCGGGCATGGATGTGTGTTATGTCCTTAGGTTAGTTAGGTTTAAGTAGTTCTAAGTTCCAGGGGACTGATGACCTCAGATGTTGAGACCCATAGTGCTCAGAGCCATTTGCACCATTTTAACCATTCCGTATAAATTGGTTTCTTATTTTATTAAGGCATATGTGCTCCAGAAGTACTATAAGGTATTTCACTTCTGTGGCTCGTAAATAGCCCTTATTTTTCGGTCTTAGTGTCCACGTTTCACTTCCATAGAGGATAAAGGGGACTGCCAACATCTTGTACAGTTTCAACTATGTTTCGGTCTGCGCTGTTACCGATTCTGCGAACAGCTCCAGATATGGTCTGGTTCCTTTCTAACTTATTATTTATGTATTACTTTTGAATACATTGTGGGAGTGAACAGTGATCAATGGGTTCCAAATATTTACTATCAAAAGCAGTCTTGATCACAATTTATTTATTACGGTGATCGGTTTCGACCGCTACTGTGGTCATCTTCTGACCGATGAGTAAGAACCTACTTCTGGTGGTAAATCACTACCAGCACCAAATCACTACCACTATATGAGTAGTGATTTACCACCAGAAGGAGGTTCTTACTCAATGGTCTGAAGATGACCGAAGTAGTGATCGAAACCGGTCACCGTAATAAATAAATTGTGATCAAGACTGTTTTTGATAGTAAATATTATTTATGTCTCTGTCATAGCAATACGAGATATCACGGCCTAAATAATGTAAGTATTGAACCTGTTCTAAAATTCTGTGATGTGAAAGTTTTGCTCTTATAGGGTGTTTGCTCTGTGCTGCCGCGGTTAGTGATTTCAAGATAGAAATTAAAGTTCTTGAGTTTCTCCCGGCGTATTTGATAATCAAAATATCCACAGGTGTACTGCCGATCTACAATGTCCAACGGGCACAATATTTCGGCGATCATACATGTCGCCATCATCAGGTGAACTGACAGACTGTGCTCCTGTGAACGTGCCGGCACGGAGATCCGTACGCTATGGCTGCTCAGATGGAACTGGGTTCGGTCGCGCTCCTTCCGCTGTCCGCGCCCCGCGCCACGGTCGCACGGTGGAACAGATTGCGACGGCGTCTGAGATGACGTCGGTGTGATGGCTCTGTCCGCCGTGGTCGTCACAACTATACGTTTGCTTGATTTACTCTTGATTAACCCAATCGCTGGTTACCAAGCCTTTCTAAGATCATAGCTACAGGCACGGTTTATGAGGTCGTCATTGGTGCGAATTTCGATGGCCTCTCTAACAACGCTGTCCCAGTATCTCGACGTCTTTACCAGAATCCTCGTGCGTTCATACTCCATAGCGTGATTTTCCAACAATGTTCAGCGACCGCCGACTTGCTCGGATACATCAGTCGAGTGTGCGTCTGGTGTTCACGGCATCGATCCTCGACGGTACGCATCGTCTGACCAATATACGACTTGCCACATTGACACGGAATCTGGTACACGCCGGCCTTCCTCAAACCGAGGTCATCTTTGGCGCTCTCTACCAGTGCACGAGTTTTATTCGGAGGACAAAACGCAGTTCTGACCCGGTGTTTCTTCAAAATGCGGGCGACTTTCCCCGAGAGTGCGCCTGTTTATGGAATAAACGCAGTGCCTACCTCCTCCCTCGTGATTTCATCCATCTCCACAGGTCGTGCTGTAGTGGTTGGGTGGAGAGCACGTTGAATCTGCCACTCTGAGTGCCCATTTCTTCGAAATACAGTTCCCAGATGTTCCAATTCCTGGGGTGGACTCTCTGCGTCAGAGATAGGGCGCGCCCTATGTACTAGAGTTTTAAGTACTCCATTCCTCTGGAAAGGGTGGTGGCACCTGTCTGCGTGCAAATACAGATCACTGTGCGTTGTCTTCCGATACACCCCATGACCTAGGGTGCCGTCAGCCCTTCTCTTGAACAAGACGTCAAGGAAAGGTAATTTACCCTCCGTTTCAGTCTCCATAGTGAATATGATGTTGGGGTGTATGGAGTTTAGATGTGTAAGGAAGTCAAGTAGTTTATCCATACCATGTGGCCAGATGACGAACGTAACGAAAAAAGCAAGTAGGTTTCCATTCGGATTACGACAGGGCTTCCTCCTCGAAGTTCTCCATATACAAATTCGCTACCACCGGTGAGAGTGGGCTACCCATGGCGACTCCCTCCGTTTGTTCGTAGTATTTTCCATTAAAAAGAAAATACGTGGAAGTCAAGACATGATTAAAATGTGCAGTGGTCTTCTCGTCAAACTTCTGACTAATCAATTCTAGTGACTCTCGCAGGGGTACCCTCGTAAACAAGGAAACGACGTCAAAACTCACCATGATATCTGACTCATCCAACCCGAAGCTATCAAGGCGTTTAACAAAATCCACGGAATTACGGATGTGATGAGGGCATTTACCCACATAAGGACTTAATATTCCCGTCAGGTATTTGGCCAACAAATATGTAGGTGCCCTGATGTTGCTGACAATGGGGCGTCCATATAGTCCATATGGTCTAGGCGGTACTGGACCTTGGGGTAACAATTTCTGAGCGTCACCCTCCGGTAAATCTGCGTCCTTGAGAAGCGACCTCGTCTTGTTCTCCACCTTCTTTGTAGGGTCAACGCTGATCTTCCAGTAGGAATCTTCATTTAGTAGGCTCTGCATCTTATCAGTGTAGTCCTTATGGGAGACAACAACTGTAGCATTGCCTTTGTCAGCCGGTAAGACAATTTCAGAGCGCTCCCTCAGATCACGAATGGCCGCCCTCGCTTTACTTGTGCTATTTGACTTCATCGGCTTCGATTTCGTCCTCGGTTTGAGGAAGGCCGGCGTGTACCAGATTCCGTGTCAATGTGGCAAGTCGTATATTGGTCAGACGATGCGTACCGTCGAGGATCGATGCCGTGAACACCAGACGCACACTCGACTGATGTATCCGAGCAAGTCGGCGGTCGCTGAACATTGTTTGTCGGAAAATCACGCTATGGAGTATGAACGCACGAGGATTCTGGTAAAGACGTCTAGATACTGGGACGGCGTTGTTAGAGAGGCCATCGAAATTCGCACCAATGACGACCTCATAAACCGTGACTGTGGCTATAATCTTAGCAAGGCTTGGGAACCAGCGATTGGGTTAATCAAGAGTAAATCGAGCAAACGTATAGTTGTGACGACCACGGCGGACAGAGCCATCACACCGACGTCATCTCAGACGCCGTCGCAATCTGTTCCACCGTGCGACCGTGGCGCGGGGCGCGGACAGCGGAAGGAGCGCGACCGAACCCAGTTCCATCTGAGCAGCCATAGCGTACGGATCTCCGTGCCGGCACGTTCACAGGAGCACAGTCTGTCAGTTCACCTGATGATGGCGACATGTATGATCGCCGAAATATTGTGCCCGTTGGACATTGTAGATCGGCAGTACACCTGTGGATATTTTGATTATCAAATACGCCGGGACAAACTCAAGAACTTTAATTTCTATCTTGAAATCGCTAACCGCGGCAGCACAGAGCAAACAACCTATAAGAGCAAAACTTTCACATCACAAAATTTTAGAACAGGTTCAATACTTACATTATTTAGGCCGTGATATCTCGTATTGCTATGACAGAGACATAAATAATATTTACTATCAAAAACAGTCTTGATCACAATTTATTTATTACGGTGACCGATTTCGATCACTACTTCGGTCATCTTCAGACCATTGAGTAAGAACCTCCTTCTGGTGGTAAATCACTACTCATATAGTGGTAGTGATTTGGTGCTGGTAGTGATTTACCACCAGAAGTAGGTTCTTACTCATTGGTCTGAAGATGACCACAGTAGCGGTCGAAACCGATCACCGTAATAAATAAATTGTGATCAAGACTGCTTTTGATAGTAAATATTTGGAACCCATTGATCACTGTTCACTCCCACAATGTATTCAAAAGTAATACATAAATAATAAGTTAGAAAGGAACCAGACCATATCCGGAGCTGTTCGCAGAATCGGTAACAGCGCAGACCGAAACATAGTTGAAACTGTACAAGATGTTGGCAGTCCCCTTTATCCTCTATGGAAGTGAAACGTGGACACTAAGACCGAAAAATAAGGGCTATTTACGAGCCACAGAAGTGAAATACCTTATAGTACTTCTGGAGCACATATGCCTTAATAAAATAAGAAACCAATTTATACGGAATGGTTAAAATGGTGCAAATGGCTCTGAGCACTATGGGTCTCAACATCTGAGGTCATCAGTCCCCTGGAACTTAGAACTACTTAAACCTAACTAACCTAAGGACATAACACACATCCATGCCCGAGGCAGGTTTCGAACCTGCGACCGTAGGAGTCACGCGGTTCCGGACTGAAGTGCCTAGAACCGCACGGCCACCGCGGCCGGCTATACGGAATCAGTTACAAATATTTGCAATAGAGTATAAAATGAGCGAATATAGAAGCAAGTAGATCATTTAGAAAAAATGGACAACAGAAGGATTCCGGAAGTGGCGCTATCATACGGGGCAGTAAAAGATCCAGAAAAAGTGAGGCAAAGGTTGCTTGAGGCCAGAACAGACGAAAGGGCCTATGTTCTGAAAGGACGACGTTGATGACGATGATGATGATAATGATGATGATGATGATGACTTGGGAATCAGAATTATTCTTTAATTATAGAGTTCTGGGATCTGTATCAACATCCTGTTGTGAGGTAACCATGATGATATTTATGCTCAAGAAAGTGATTAACTGTCCCACTGGACGTTAAAGAGCCAGTCATCATTAATATTGTTTTCGTGTCACGAGTGCTTGTGAAGTTATCAAACGTCAATTGCTGTACATCTCCATGTATCTGTGCATCATCTGCTATAGTTCTTACCCCTCACATGAACTACCTTTCTTTATAATTCTCCAGAACATCGTTAAAGCGTTCAGTATCTTTAAAAGTTATTTTTGTGAGAGAGATCTTCAGGAAAGGAAAGTTTGTACCCATGTGTAAATAATAAACCCTAATTGTGAATTCTCAGTGTGTAGTGATAGCGAGGCGATGCTGATACCCACTACACACTTCAAGAAGGTAGTTTATCTATACTTCTGAGTGTGACAAGAAAGTTTGTTATTGTCTTGCACGGCATTGCACACACAGTGAGCGAGATTCATAGGAACAGATATCAGTAATTACTCCCCTCTTTCTGAGAGATAAGTGTAAATACATCTATGATATGCGGTGAAAGGAGGTAATTTCAAATACTGTATTAGTTGCTGTAATGAGATAGCTTATATTCATCTAAAATAAAGAAGCTTGGCGGCAGATCTTTCACTTGTCTACTCGGCGAGAATTATGTTGTTACTGTAGTCTCTTGAGAAGCAGTTTAGACTGTAGTATATATGTTGTATAATCTTACTTTTTAAAAGTTATAACGCAACTCTCTTTTACATCTCCAAGAGAACACTGCACACTAAGGTGACAAGAGTTTTGGATAACGATGTGCACATACACATATGACAGTTGTATCGCGTACAAAGGTGAGTCATGTGAAAATATGTCAGTAGTGATTATAGACGCACGACGAGAATTAACATACTGTAAGCGGAATGGTACTTGAACGCATGGGACATTCCATTTCGGAAATCCTTAGATAATTCAGTATTCAGAGATCTACAGTATCAAGACTGTGTCGAGAATACCATATTTCAGGGCTCTTGACCATACCGGTTGGACCCTAGACGACCGGAAAAATATGGCCTGGTCAGATCTGTCCCGATTTCAGTCGGTAAGAGCTGATGGCATTGTTCGAATGTGGCGCAGACCCCACGAAGCCACGGACGTAAGCTGTCAACAGAGCACTGTACACGCTGGCGGTGGCTCTATAATGGTATGGGGTGTGTTTACATGGAATGGAGTGGGTTTTCCACTCAAAGTGAACCGATCATTGTCCGGAAATGGTTATGTTCGGCTACTTGAAGACCAACTGCAGCCATTCGTGGACTCCATCTCCCAAAACACGATGTAATTTTTATGAATGACAATGCGCCATGTCACCGGACCACAACTGTTCGTGATTCGATTGAAGAACATTCTGGACAGTTCGAGCGAATGATCTGACCACTGCAGTCATGGACTGTGCGGCTGGTCCCGGCGGAGGTTCGAGTCCTCCCTCGGGCATGTGTGTGTGTGTTTGTCCTTAGCATAACTTAGGTTAAGTAGTGTGTAAGCTTAGGGACTGATGACCTTAGCAGTCAAGTCCCATAAGATTTCAGACACATTTGAACATTTTTTGATCTGGCCACCCAAATGAAGCACATCGACATTTAAGCGAGATAATCGAGACATCAGTTCGTGCACAAAATCCTCCAACGGCAACACTTTCGCAATTATGGCCGGCTGTAGAGACGGCATGGCTCAACATTTCTGCAGGGAACTTCCAACGACTTGTTGATTCCATGCTACGTTGACCTGCTGCACTACGACAGGCAAAAGGAGGTCCGACACGATATTCGGAGGTGTCCCATGACTTTCGTCACCACAGCGTATAATAGCGTTCTTTCCTTAGTGTGAAACAGATGTATAAAAATTGTGTTTCCTTTTGGATGAGAACTTCATTTCTTAGGTCTAGGCCTTGCTTTTCTGGGATAAGCGTCGCGACATTATTTTTGCGCGAGTATAGGAAATTTGTTTGTACTGTAGGGAAAGTGGCTGAAATATTTCATTATATTGCATGAGAATCTAATTATTCTATTAAAGATTGTGTAGGACGACCTGCACTAGATCGAGAAATTTGAATAGGATTAACAGCACACAAAATGAAATGTTAGAACGTGATACTCTAGATAGTGCTGCTGCAAGGACCGGCTGCAGGGTAGGCCGATGTGCACAAGGCTCAAACGCAGGAGCTTTGGATCGCGAAAGACGGAGTGCCACACTGTCTGTGACAATTTTCTGCGAGTGAGCAAATGTTTGAGGTCATCCAAATGAATATCAAGAGAAATCTGTTAAATTATGATTACACGATAAATGACACAAGCTTAAGGCCATCAGTACACCTAAAAACCAAGGTATAAAAATTAATAACAACCTAAATTTGAACGATCACATAAAAATGCTGTGGGGAAGGAAAGCCAAAGACTTTGTTTTATTGACAGAACACTTCAATAGTTCCATTTAAAAGACTATCTACATTACCCTTGTTCGTCCTTTGCTAGAGTATATCTGTGTTGTATGCGATCCTTACCAAATAAGTTTGGCGGTGGAATAGGATTGACGGAGGACATCGAAAAAGTTCAAAGACGGGTAGCTTGAAAGTTCCTGGCAGATTAAAAATGTGTGCCGGACCGAGACTCGAACTCGGGACCTTTGCGTTTCGTGGGCAAGTGCTCGCAGGAGAGCTTATGTGAAGTTTGGAATGTAGGAGAAGAGATGCTGCAGAATTGAAGCAGTGAGGAGGGGGCGTGAGTCGTGCTTGTGTAGCTCATTTGGTAGAGCACTTGCCCCCGAAAGGCAAAGGTCCCGAGTGCGAGTCTCGGTCCGGCATATAGTTTTAATCTGTCAGGAAGTTTCGTATCAGCGCACACATCGCTGCAGAGTGAAAATTCATTATGGATGGGTTGTTTAGAGTTATGCCGAAAAAGGAGAGAAAGTGCCACAGATACGATAGAGAGTAGGGGGTAGCAATAATTAAAACAAACGCGTTTCTCGTTGAATTTCACCTCTGAATGAGAAAATATTTTACTGTCACCATCCTACATAACGAGAAATGATCATCATAATAGAATAAGAGAAATCATAGCTCGTATATAAATATCTAAGAATTCATTTTTCCCACGGGCTGTTACAGAGTGAAACGATAGAGGAAGAGTCCGAAGGTGGTTCAGAGAACCCTCTGCCAGACACTTAAGTGTAAACTGCAGAATATTTATCAAGATGTAGATGTACTCTCGATTTCAGTTCGTTTCAGGCCCTCCTGTTACAGCAGTATGATACACAAAAAGCGAGCAAAGTTGAATACAAAACGAGTACTGCGAAGAGAACTGATGTGCAAAATGAGAAACTACACGCAATTAGCAATTTCATTTGAAGCTGACTAAAGAATTATGCTGCGTCGGCCAACAAACATTTCACATAAGGATCACGAAGCTAAGACAAATTAGGATTCATACGAAGGCATGTAGTCAGTCGCATTTCCCTAGGTGTACTTGCGAGTGGAACAGGAAAGGACATGACCAGCTATGGTACAAAACACCCAACACAACGTACAATGCTGTGGCCTGCGGGGTACGTATAGCGATGTAGAAATAAAATTATTATTAAAAGTGGAACACGAACGAAGAAACCGGGAGAAGTAGTAAAAGTCAAATTGGGATTGCAAACCGTAAATCATTATCAGGAAGGGATCAGCGAAAGACTGTAACAGAAAGGTGGAGCATCTACAGGAGTTACCCCAACGACTTGAAAACGACTTAGGGCTCCAGTCTGATGGGGTTTCAATTAACCACTCAAAAATGCGAGAACTGTTGAGTGAAGTGAACTAGGAAAAATTGACAAGGGAACTTCGAGTGCGAGGTCGCAAGTTCAATCTTTAGTAAGGCTCATTTTAAAGTTTTGCGATAGCAGTTACGACAGGAGAAGTATTAGCTGCTAGTGACTCACCACGTATATCAGGAGGGCGACAGAAGATGACTGCCCTGGAGGTGCAGATATCAACCTTCTATGGGATATATGTATTACACTTCACTAAATGGACATCGTCGATATTCAAGAAATGTTCAAAACAAACCATTAACTTGAACCATGAACGCCGGATTAAAAATGGCACGCCACCATAATCACAAAGGTCCGAACCATCAAGACTGAAGGCAAATTCCTTGAGACCTACAACCCGTGCAGGACATTCAGCTAGGAATCCACTCTTAAGGCGTGCATGTAGAATCTTATTCTACATCTACATCGATACTCTGCAAATCACATTTAAGGGCCTGTCAGAGAGTTCATCGAACCACCTTCACAATTCTCTATTATTCCAATCTCGTACACCGCGTGCAAAGAACGAACATTTCTGTCTTTCCGTGCGAGTTCTGATTTCCTTTGTTTTATCATGGTGATAGTTTCTCCCTATGTAGGTCGGCGTCAACGACGTATTTTCGAATTCGCAGGAGAAAACTGCTGAATGAAATTTCGTGAGAAGATTCCGCCGCAATGAAAAACGCCTTTGTTTCAATGACATTCTTCCCAAATCCTGTACCATTTCAATGACACTCTCTCCCATATTTCGCGATAATACAAAACGTGCTGCCCTTCTTTGAACTTTTTCAATGTACTCCTTCAGTCCTATCTGGCAAGGATCCCACACCACGCAGCAGTATTCTAAAAGAGGACGGACAACCCTCGTGTAGGCAGTCTCCTTAGCAGATCTGTTACATTTTCTAAGTAACCTGCCAATATAACGCTGTCTTTCCTTATCCTTCCCCACAACATTTTCTGTGTGTTCCTTCCAGTTTCAGTGGTTCGTAATTATAATACCTACATATTTGACTGAATTTGTCCTTTATATTTGACTGACTTACCATGTAACCTAAGTTTACCGCATTCTTTTTAGCACTCATGTGGATGGCCTGACTCTTTTCGTTAGCTAGGGTCAATTGCCAATTTTCGTACTATACAGATAACTTTTCTAAACCGTTTTTTACAATTTGTTTTGATAGTCTGATAACTAGCCGACAAATGACAGCGTCATCTGAAAGCAACCTAAAACGCATGCTCAGATTGTCTCCCAAATCGTATATATAGATAAGGAACAGCAAAGGGCCAATAACATTACCTTCGAGAACGCCCAAAATCTCTACTGTTTTACTTGATGACTTTCCATCAATGACGACGAACTGTGACCTCTCTGACAGGAAATCACGAATCCCGTCACATAACTGAGGCGACATTCCATAAACATGCAATTTCACTACAAGCCGCTTGTGTGGTAGTTTGTCAAAAGCATCCGGAAATCCAGAAACACGGAATCAATTTGAAATCCCTTCTCAGTAGCACTCAACACTTCGTGCGACTAAAGAGCTAGTTGTGTTTGACAAGAACGATTTTTTCTAAATTCGTGTTAACTGTGTGTCTATAGACCTTTTTCTTCGAGATAATATATGTTCCAAGATCCTGCTGCATATCGTCATTAATGATATGGGCCTGAAATGTAGTGGATTACTCCTACTAACTTTATAGAATATTGGTGTGACCTGTGTAACTTTACAGTCTTTGGGTGCGGGTCTTTCGTCGAGCGAACGGTTGTATATGATTGTTAAGTATGGAGCTGTTGCATCAGTATACTCTGAAAGGAAGCTAATTGGTATACAGTCTGGACCAGAAGACTTGCTTTCATTAAGTGATTTAAGTTGCTTCGCTACTCAAAATGGTTCAAATAGCTCTAAGCACTATGGGACTTAACATCTGAGGTCATCAGTCCCATGCTTCACTACTCAGAGGATATTTACTTCTACGTTACTCATGTTGGCAGCTGTTCTTGATTCGAATTCTGAAATATTTACTTCGTCTACTTTTGTGAAGGAATTTCGGAAGGCTGTGATTATTAACTCTGCTTTGGCAGTATTGTCTTCGATAGTATCTCCATTGTTATCGTGTAAAGAAGACACTAATTGTGTCTTAACGCTAGCATACTTCACATACGGCCAGAATCTCTTTGGATTTTCTACCAGGTTTCGAGGCAAAGTTTCGTTGTGAAAACTATTATAAGCATTGCACATTGAAATCTGTGTTAAATTTCGAGCATCGGTATTGATCGCCAATCTTGGAGGTTTTGCCTCCGTTTAAATTTGGCACATTTTTTCGTTGTTTCTGCGACAACATTCTGACCCGTTTTGTGTACCATAGAGCTCCGTCGTTTGTTACTTTGTTTGGTATAAATCTCTCAATTGCTCCCATACTATTTCTTTGAATTCAAGCCACATCTGGTGTACAGTTAGATTCTTAATTTGGAAGGAGTGGAGATTGTCTCTCCGGAAAGCGTCAAATGAATTTGTATCTGCTTTTTTGAATAGGTTTATTTTTCGTTAAGTTTTGGAGGATTTTGAGGTTACAATATTCAATCTCGCTACGACATCCCTGTGCTCACTAATCCCTGTATCCGTTTTAATGCTCGTTATGAACTCAGGATTGCTAAGAGGTCAAGTGTGTTTTCACAGCCATTTATTATTCGCGTGGGCTCATGAATAACTGCTCGTAATAATTTTCAGAGAATGCTTTTACGACAATTTCGAATGATGTTTATTGTGTACCTCCGGAATTCAAAATGTGTTTTCGCCAACATATCGAGGTCACCTCCAACTATAATTGTGTGAGCCGAGTACGTGTTTGAAACCAAACTCAAGTTTCCTTTGAACCTTTCAGCAATTGTATCATCTGAATTGGGAGGTGAGTAAAGGGATCCTATTATTCTTTTATTCCGGTGCCAAGAATGACATCTGCCGATACTAATTAACAGGAACTGTCTACTTCAATTTCGTGACAAGATAAACTACTTCTAACCGCAACAAACACTCCACCGCCAGCTGTGTTTAGCCTATCTTTTCGGAACACCGATATGCCGATGGTTCCTGTATCTTTGTTCTTCCTGTGTGCGGCCTACACCGTTTGTGACGGAAGCCCTTTGCGTTTTCCCGAGACCCTCTAAGCTAAAAAAACCGCCCAGTCCACGCCACACAGCCCATGCTACCCGTGTGGCCGACCCCTGCGTGTAGTGGACTCCTGACCTATTCAGAGGAACCCGAAAACCCAACCACCCTATGGCGCAAGTCGAGGAATCTGCAGTCTACACCGTCGCACGGTCGCAGAACCTTCTGAGCCTGCGGTTCAGTCCCTCCGCTCGGCTCTGTACCAGAGGTCCGCAATCGACGCTGTCGACTATGCTGAAAATGGCCAGCTCTGCTTACACCTCGCAGGCAAGACTGGCAGCCTTTACCGCTTCTGTTAGCCACTCGAAACCAGAGAGAATCTTTTGCGATCCAAAGTAACACACATCATTGGTACCTACGTGAGCCATCACCTACAGTTGGCTGCACCTTGTGCTCTTCGTGGCATCCGGAAGGACTCGTTCCATGTCTGGAATGACTCCACCCGGTATACACGCGGAGTGCACATTGGCTTCCTTGCCATTTTTGGCAGCCATTTCCCTAAGGGACCCCATAACGCCACTAACGTTGGAGCTCCCACCCTCTGTGATTGCTAGGATCTTGCAGGCTGAGAGGTTTCCTCGGAAACAAAACAGGTGACTGCATTGGGTTGAGCAACGGTGTCAGCCACAGACAGCACCTGTAACCTGTTTGTCAGACTAACCAGGGAGGGCTTAATTGAGGCCACCTGGGAAGTCTTTCGCTGCCTGCTGCGCACTGGGGACACCTCCCACCCCACCACAGGTGAGGGGTCAACCGCAGTGAAAGCAGTAACTGGGCTGGCCGCTGGTGGGAACCGATCAGCACTCGGACGTGCGGGACGACTGTTGTATCCCCATGGCCAGCACACGACAGTAGTGCCACTGCAGCTTCAAGCTGTGTAGCCGAAGCCATCATAGCCTGGAACTGAGAGCTAAGTGTCACCAACTCGGCTCGCATCCGCAAAAAGCAATCGCTGTCCCTGTCAACACTAAAGACCGTGGAAAACTAAACTACCGGGATAAACGGACAATCGGCACATCTTGCGGAACTCTACTGTAGACACTGACAAAAATGCAGGAACTGTCTCTAATAAATTAGATTAATACATAGAGATTCAGAAACCTAACTACCGAAGCACTTGGGTGAAACTAAATTATTTGTCCCTGATTAGGAACTTGCAATGTGTGACAAAACCGGTTTATTTTCCGACGCAAGCGAAAATGGAGAACTGTGGCTATTGGGTATTAAATTAACACACAGAACTTTTAAAATTGCAGCGCGTCAGCAATCGTGAATTATTTAATGATTATAAAGAATCCGCCTCGATTGCAAACAGAAAGCGGATGTTGACCTAGGTTTCGGCGCGGATAACCACGCCTTCTTCGGAACACATTGAACTACAAACTGCCTAATGAGGCATGGTCCAACATTAATACAGAACACCAGAATGGTCAAAAGACTCGCATAAAATGTGAAATAAACGGTACGTATGTACCATGTCAATAGTTGTACTCAGCTCAAACGTCAGAAGCGTGCTTCCTCACCCCAGCCAACGTTTGGTGGGCCGCGGGCTCCCAGGTAAACTGAGGTGGCGCCGGCAGCTAGGCTGTCAGAATGTCAGAAAAGAACGCGCATGCGCAAATTGAGAAATCGTCTTCTTCCAAGTGATTGGCGTAAAATGGGTTACGAAAGTGATCCGATGACCGGGTCAAAGGTGCAGGAAGTTAATGCGCGTGTTTGTATAATGCCCTAGTTAGAGGACGATTTTATAGAACTATAGAACGTGGATAGGCTGAAACTACATATGTGGGATAGCTAATTCCATGGATAGTCAAAATGCATGCACGCAGGACAGACAAAATAACATCAGATAGAAGCAGGCTAAAATATGGAGGATGAATAACACATTTTTCAGTTTCACGGGGTCGGTGATAGTATTTGATGACTGCGCTTGGATAAGCGTGTAAAGTTATTTTATTAAATTCTAAGCGCTATTGACCAGAAAAGGGTCAAATTAGGATGACAGGCTTAATGTAATTGCGTGAAAGGACGTACAACGTCGCCTTCATCACCCTTAATATCTAATGACCGACAGAGATACTTTTGAATACTTCTATCGGATGTCTACCAAAACAGTGTAAAAAGAACCTGAAGCTAAACTAGTTTCTTAAAATGAGGTACTTGAGGTAATAAACGATGACACTTAATCAAGTGAGGTCTGTGAACGCATATAGCGTGGAACAGGCAAACTACCTTTATGTTCTAATAGCTGTTGACGTGAAAGGACAAATAATGTAACGGACCTAATATACAAGCGTGAAAGGACGTACAACGTCGCTTTCATCGCCCTTATTATGTATTAACCGACAGAGGTCAAAGTAATTAGTGCTATCAGGTGTTACCAAATTGGTATGCAAAGTTATGTGTATATGCGTGAAGAGACGTACGATGTCACTTGCACGTTTTTTTAAAAAAGGTTAAGGATTTATTTCATAATTTTAAGCCAGAGCTCGGACTTGTAATGAATATGACTAAAACATCCTTGCATCACCATATTCAACTTGGATAATTATAACTAAGTGGGAATGGCTATTTGGACAATATTAGAAATATTGGAGCTTGTGAGATGTGAGAATACTGTGAACATGTACAAGAATCACTCATTATAAGGCGTTAAATGAAAGGAAAAAAAACATGTATATTGTATTAGTGTGCCCATGTTTGTAAGGGCAGCCGTCATAATTAAAATTATGGGAACCTAGAGCGTGACTGAACGAATTGGTCAATGCTTAGTATATCGGAGGCGCACAGACATTGAATAGGTGTCGCAGCAACGTAGACGTTAAGTGACATCAGGTGACCGTCTGACATAGTACATGTCGTCTTGTCTACGTTATTGCGTACCAAGACAAGCAATTCCTACGCTTTTCTCTTTCCCTCAGCAGAGGTGGACGGGTCACACATCTGAATTCGTCGCAGATCGGGAGCGGTACGTTTCCGGACATGGGTTGCTATTCAAAATAGTCTACTCACTGCCCTCAACAAGTCCTCGAAGTTTGAGCAGGAATTTACAAACACCCTGTATTAAGAGTAAAGACTAAAATTTCTGTTAAGTGCATCCTTTGTACTTATTAAACTTACAAAAAACGCTACGAACTTGTGCACCAACGTAATACATTAACATGTTATCGACAGGGACTGTGCGGTATATTTTCAGCAGTGTTGAAAAGTGAAAGAATAGGAATGCTGTAGTCAAAACATTTCCAACCATCGCTATTAATTTGCTCTAGAAAGTATATACATACTGAAAAGGGTCTGGTATGGCTCCTTCCATATTCCCTCCAATCAACATCCCTTGCATTCTAATGTCTCACTCGTGCGGTTTTGCTGTGTGATTAAGGACTTGGAAAAAGAATACGTTGGAGTAGCCTTTTTAATTCTTATTAATATCAGCAGTCTCTTTCCATTCCCCATCTTTCTTTGAACAATAACTGTAAGGTGTGGATGCGGCAATGAGTGATTTGAAAGCGCTGGATTTCGCTTCCTATGAGTTAGGTTGTACCATCTTCACTAGGGAATTTTCATAGACATCCGGTAGTGTGGATTGCTATCGATTCAGGTCTTGATTTTGACTATTTCCAGCTAGGGGAACCATCGCCACCACACCATAAATATTCTCCGCAACGGGCGACCGTTGGCCTCGTTCTACGACACTCTTGTGCTCACGCCGAACCATAAGAATCACCGTTATATATAAAATAGTTCTGGTGAAAGTTCAAATTTTTTATGAGGATTAAATATTGATTCCCGTTATGGAACTACTTGCTTATATCAATTATCTACTTGAAAATGCTTCTTTTTTTTTAAAAAAAAAAAGGTCACGGTATTATTTAATTCTCAGTGAAATGCATAGACTTGTAATCGTGCCTTGTTTCTGGTCCAGACCTGACGTGACTTCGGTATTTATGTTTGTTTGCTTCAGAGATTTCCTCCAAGAGCGTTAATTAGTATACACCAGTTCATGAAACGTTAAATTCAGCGGAGTGGTAGAGCACTTTCCCGCGGAAGTGTTCGAGTCTCGGACCGCCACACAGTTTTAATCTACCAGAAAGTTTCATTCCTTTCTTTTGAATGAAATTTTTATAATATACATCACAATCTAATGACTTATCTCAAAGGACCCTGGTGCTTAATTCAAACTGTGAAACATCCTAAACTATTCAACTGAATAATTACTCTCAGCAGTTTATTAGCAACATTCGTGTGTGTGCTTTATTGACTTAGTCGTAGTTCCAGAGGTATTCTCCCTGTATTATGAACTAGTCCGTAGTGTCGACTGATCACCATGTGTAACGAAAGCAATTGTTTTCTGTTAGAGAATAATTCTAATCGATAGAGCAAATTATCTTGAGTAAAACGAATTCCTCCCTGTATGGGAGGTATTTCCAAATATCGTAATCTGTCAAGTTAAGTGCGTTTTTGCTGGAACACTTTGAACTAGACTTCCGTCCACTGCAGTTTCCCGCTTTCGGAGCGTAAGGTTTTCCCAGCCAGGGGAAATGTGCTGGGGCTTACTGTAGATTTATGTATCGAAATAATCAGCACTCAGTTCCATAAAATAAATTTAACTTCTTAACCGATTTCTGGCACTTAGTGACCTTCTTAAGAAGGTTATACATATCGCATTATTAGCGATCATCAGTAATAAGACGCATACAGCAAAAAGCCGTGGTCATATGGCTCATATTGGTTTCATGCGATGGACTTATCTGATTCGTGAAACAATTTTATTGTTCCTTTAGAGAGTCCTGGTGTCTATATCAATATTCCCTCGTAGCGTATCGATGCTGATATACACGCTCAAGAAAATGATTAACCACCCCTGTGTACGTTAAGAAACAAATACTCATGTGACGTCAAGGGTATCTGAGAACAATCAGAATTCGATTTTAATTAATTTCCGTTAATTCGTGCATGATTTGTAATTATTCTGACCCGCCAAATGATCCGATTCCCATCATAACTGTCCAGAAGATCGTTAATTACTGCGCTTAGAGTCTTAAAGAGCTTATCTTTGTTAGATTTTCAGGAAAGGAAAGATTGTCCTCATGCGTGAATTGTCGTTGTGTAATCGTAGCGAGTTAAGCGCAAGCTCGTTGCGAAATTCAATAAGGTAGATTTATAAACTTTTTGGCCTCATAAGAAACTCTCCTGTTGGTTTAAGCAGAATCGTAAGAAAAAAATATAATTACTCTCCTCCTTTTTGTGAGGTCAGTGTGTTTAAATAAGCCCATCCTGTATGACGCGAAGAGTTTATTTAAAATACATAAAAGTTCTTATAACAAGAAATAATTGCCCCAGTGAAATAAAGAAGTTCTCAGAAAGAAAGACGACACACTTTTTTAATAAAAACACATCAAACAGTTTTTATTATTGCAGTTGGGTGACGCGAAATGTTGTTATGATATTTCGTTTGACAACCGTTCATTCATCTTCCTGAAACCTCAATGAATATTCATTACGTCTGGTAAACTTCAAGAAACACATCAAAACATATTTAGAAGGCAGTACATAGAGACTTTTCACCTTATCCATTCTCTTATGTAACCTTTCTAAGCCAGAATTATTTATTTTTCTCCTTCAGTAGAGCTGATGATTTTCAAGGTAAGAAATAGGATAAAGAAAAATATTTCGTCCGTTTATCTTTTTATTTACTTGTTGTGTAGGCTTTCCCCCGCAGTATTTATATCCTAAAATAATTTGAGCTTTCTTATAGATGGAGGTCGGAAACAGAGTGAAAAGCTTGTAACTGTGTTGCATGGTAGATCGTGTTTAGAAATAACTGTTAAGAAAAAAACTCGCTACGTTGCACCGCTTCCGAATTAGTGTAGAAGTTAGCTGATCAGGCTGTTGAACACGCAAATTCAAGCTGCCAGCCAGATACAATTAGCGTTAGTTGTTCTCATACCGTAGACGACAGCGCACGAAACTACTCAGCCCAAGGCTTGGGTTTGATCCTTACTGTGGTAAGCGTACTGTAAGACCTTCGGTACATACACCATCAGATTATTCGACTTGTCGCTCTAATGAAGTAGGCGAGTGTCAGCAATATGTCTCGTGGTCTTATCGTGGCACGTTTATCTTCTGCCGTTAGGTCAGACGATAGAAATGCCACTTGCACGCTTAGAGTAGCAGATTGACGGTGACCAACTTTAAACAGAACTTGATTAATTTTCACACACATTTATTAAAATAATAACAGCATAGAAATAACTTAACTTGGTTCTGGATGCTATTTACACTTGACAATCTGAAGTTCCTTTGGTCTTGGTACGTTAATCATATTCTCACATATCGCTGATACTCGACAAAGTGTCTATACATTACTCTTCAGGGCTATGTACAGGAATATGATAATCTTATTAGGCGCAGACTGAAACTTGACTACAGATTAAGGCAGACTAATGCAGACTGACTATTCGGAGGTCTGTACACTCGTTATAATACCTCGCGCGTTCAGGAAACACTGCACGACTGTGATCCGCGAGGAGAAAAGGTTCTACGTTAGCAGCAATCTCATGGGCTGCGTTATATATTAATACACGGATCGGCGGAAGCAGAATTTGGTCCGTCTCTAAGACAGCGCCATCTCGTAGTGCGGAGACGGACGAGCGCTGCGCCTGCGCTGGTGTGCTTAGCGGGGCACGCTCTAGTGGGAAAGTGGTGTACGCGCTGACTACGCGGAACTATGTACACAACACTTACTACCGCCAGCTTTGTACCACTCTATTGTTCGGTTTTAATAAACCAAAAAAAGAACGACATCTTCTCTGGCGGGCTGTTTGAACTGCGCGAGCGACGACCTGATTGGCTAATTTCAGTGCTAATTAACTCAGAAACATCACAAGGTACTGAATTTTTTTCTTAACAGTTATTTCTCGGCACAACCTACCCTGCAACAACCTCACAATCTTTTCACGCTGTTTCTGACCACCCTGTATTTGGCCTCTTTCGTGTAAAAAATTGTAGGAAAGATTTCCAGGCTATAATGGAAACTTCAAAACGTGATACGAAAAAAAAAAAACAAAATTAAAAAGGAAGTAAAGAATAAAAAGAAAGAGAGCACAAAATCTGCATCTATAACGTGAGTGAGTGCGAGGTGAATAGGTTGAGTTCCAGCTTTAGCAGACGACGCCAGTGTTCCCACACTAACATCAATGTCAAAACTTCCTCGACATTGACGTCTCAGTCAGTTCCGTTCTATTGATGACCTGTATGAATGCGTCCATCTAAAATGCAATGTTTTGTCGTTCTGTTCTGTATGGTCATGCTTCTGTGAATCGACCTGTACTCTTTGTTACATCGGTCGGACGCGGCAGTATCCACATCTGACAAAACAAACGTACAGTTACGTTTTCAAAGTGTTTATTGGTGTTAAATGTAATAGTATTGTCTCTCCTACACTCGTAACCTTTGGTCAGCAATCACTACACGCTTAGTCTGCTAGTCAGGAACCTTCTGCATACTACGCACCTGTTTTTCGGAGGCGGGATCACTAGCTGGCGTTGTTCCAGTGCGTGACGAGGGGGCATGGGCGTAGGCCGGCCTCCAGAGCTAGAAATGTTGGTAGCATCGTTAAAATTGCCATCGGTGGCAGTAAAAACTGAAGATGGTGTTTATAGAGAGGCATAATTGCATTGAGAAGTGGAGCGTCATTAATTAAGCAGAAGAAGCGAGTGTTAGCTTTCTGTTATCAACAGAACTGAAGTTACTGATTGGATATTACGTGAATTAACGACGTACTGGAAGCTGTAGTAAAACTTGAAACCGGTATCTGTGAAAGAATGGAGATAGATTAGATGGTTATTAATCCAAAATTTAGATTATCAGCGTGGATTTCAAAAGGGTGGGTGTGAAAGGCGTAATTATAAACATTCATTGTTGGGAACCAATATTCTAAGTTTTGTCTACACCGTATCGGCATTTATAGCAGATCCTGATCACGCGTAATTACCAAGTCGATGGGCGTTAATTACAGAAACATCACGAACGATAGGTCAACGGTTCATTTCTGGCTGGGCGCTGTGTGTTAAAGCTCCGATCACCGAACAACTAAATAGACAGTAATACGTGTAACTTTCAACTGTTATCGGCATTTTCAGCTCTGAAATATCTCGTGGAGGGACTAATAAGCGCTTTGTGTTTCATTAGCAACAGCACAAACACTGCTCTAATTAAAGTAACTGATGACCAGAAATATGCCATCGACAATCGAAAGGCAACAATTTTGACGCTACTGGACTTCAGCAAAGCTTTTGACACTGTTAGCTTTGACATATTGCCCAGAAAAATGCAACAGCTTAATTTCTCTGATAGTGCAATGAGATGGTTTGAAAGCTACTTAGAAGACAGACAGCAATGTGTTGTCTGCGTAAATGAAAAATCTTCCTGGAAACATGTTTCCTCGGGAGTGCCCCAAGGATCAGTCTTAGGACCACTTTTGTTTTCTTTATATGTCAACGATATTTCGTTGGATCTGTCCTCCTGTAAATATCATTTCTATGCCGACGACCTCCAGCTCTACCTAGCGTCAGACCTGAAGATGTAAACACTGCAATCGCTCAGATGAATGATGATCTGTCTTCAGTACTGACATGGGCGAAAAACCTGGGGCTTAAACTAAATGCAAAAAAGACGCAAGTAATCTTAATAGCCCATCAGAAATTAATAAGTTCAGATTTCCGCGAACGGCTACCTCCTATTCTGCTCGACGGTACTCCAATACCATATCAGAAAACAGTGTAGAACTTGGGTGTAACTTTGGATGAGCATCTCAACTGGGCGGAGAATACAGTCGCAGTGTGCCGAAAGACGTCTGCTTGTCTCTATGCTCTCAAAAAGTTTCGGAACATATTTCCACAGGACTTGAAACGCCAGCTCGTGCAAGCACTCGTTCTACCGAACCTCCACTATTGTGATGTGATTCAACAAGGCATGAGTAGTGAAAACAAAAGACGGCTAGAGCTAACCATGAACGCCTGTGTGCGTTACACCTGCAACATTCGCCGATATGATCTTGTTAGTGCTTCATACTCCGAGCTAGGGTGGCTGCGGCCGGACAAATTGCGTGACTACCACACTCTATGTCTACTCCACCGACTCCTCGTCGCGCAAGCACCCCAGTACCTTGCTTCACAGATTAAAAACCTGTCATGTCATCGTAATCGAAACACGAGGTCACTCTTATTTGGTATCCTAACTGTGCCCACTCACAAAACAAAAACTTTTGCAAACTCCTTCTCAGTTGCCGCTGTCCGCCTCTGGAACAAACTGCCCCTTACCTTCCGCAAAATTCAATCTCCTGCTGCTTTTAAGAAGAAGCTGAAGCATTTCCTACTATCATCCTGATAAAGTTCTCAACAAAACTGATGTACAAGGCCAATCCTCTCATCCGTCAAATAGCAAAGCTAGCGTCTCCTATCTTGCTCCTGAGATGCCTTCCTCTTCATCTATCTCTATTAGCCACGCAATCTTCTTTTCCTTTGTATTTCCTTAATTATGTTTCATCATGTCTCTCTATTCTTCTCCTCCCTTCACCATCAGTCTCCCTCATACTCCCTGCTGCCAGCACTCCTATCTAAAATCTGTCTCTTCAATAATGTCTAATTATAACAGTACTTGTGATCTAAGAATATAAACTCTATATGTATGTATTTTTCCAGGTGTACCTTTCAAATTGTTTATTTCACTTTTTATACTAGATGTAGCTTAATATGCCTACTAAAACATATGAATGTAAAATAAGTAGAATGCCTGGTTAGATGTAAGAGAGGGCCTGATGGCCCTAATCTTGCCAGGTTAAATAAATCAATAAATAAAATAAAAATAAATAAATAAAATATACCGAGTCTCTACTGTTCTGCCACATTTTTCATTTCGCTTTCACTGTATTGATCTCCCTACAGTGTTCTGACGTACAAAGAGTATAATAGACAACTGCAAGGTACGCTAAGAGCAAGCAAGTACGTAGGATGTATGTGGCTGCCCTAAACAAATAACTCAGCAGGGAAAGTAAGCGTTGTGGAACTTATGCCGTCACGAGTAACCCAATCACCTCTTCTCTCAGGGAGAGAGCGTTCTCGGCATCACAACGAGCCGAATAGTTCGGCATCCCATGTCATAGCACTTTAACCATCCTTAGAACGCGTAGGTACGTGTTGAGGGCGCAGAAGCGGATAGAGGTTCAGGGAAATCTCTTCCCCCTGAGGAGAAAAACTGCCCCTAAAGGCGGAGGAATCAGCACTGATGAACGGCATCAGGTTGCAGAAGGCAAGGGAAATCACTGCATTAAAGAGACGTAATTCATGTCCATAGTACATGTGGCCTGTAACTGAAGAACACCATGATAATCTCTCCACTGGCAAAAAATTCCGTAATAGCCCACCATTCGGATTTCTGGGAGGGGACTGCGAAGGGGGAGGTGATCATGAGACAAACACGGAATAACCAACGAAAGGAAAACACTCTGCCAGTCGGGGCTTAGAATGTCAGAAGTTTGAACCAGGGAGGGAAGGTAGAAAATTTTAAAATGTAAATGCTAAGGCTCAGTCTAGATATATTGGGAATCAGTAAAGTGAAATGGAAATGGACTTCTGGTCAGATGAGTATAGCATAATGTCACCAGCGGCAGGGAATGGTACAACAGGGGTAGGATTCTTCGTGAATAGTAAGGTAGGGAAGAGACTGAGTTACTGTGAACAGTGCAGTGATAGTGTTGTTCTCATGAGAATCGACAGCATACCAACACAGACAACGGTAGTTCAGATATACATGCCGAAGTCGCAAACCGAAGATGAAGAGACAGAGGAAGTATATGAGGATATTCAGTATGTAAAGCGAAACGAAAATCTAGTAGTCATAGGGGAAGAAGTAGAAGAAGTGGTTACGGGAGACGTTAGCCATCTACGCGATGACACAGTCATTCTTGTTAAGATTGGGAGCCGTCGAACATAAATTCGCGATTACAGACGGCACTCGTTCTGTCAAAGACCGAAGCAACTGTGCAAATATCAACACTGTAGACAGGGAACATGTACCCCCAATACGTTTCCGAACGTCAGAGACCTTGGGCGTGGGGTACCACATACAATACGTTGCCAACAGAGGACATGGGAGGCTCAGCTATATCTAGCCAATGCTCAGTAAGGAAAGCACACCAAATAGCAAGGTGTCAAGTTCCACATACATGACACTGATTAAACCTATGATGTAAGCAGCTCCCGTCCTCTATGGCTACAGCAATAAGAAATAACTCAGTAGGCTTTACAGTCGAAGAGGAATGGACATCGCTAAAATGGACAATCACTGAAGTTGGAAAGAAAAAACATAGGTACAAATAAGAAACCATGAGTAGCAGAAGAAATACGTCACTTGATCGATGAAATAAGGAAGTTAAAAAATGTTCAGGCTAAATTCAGGAGTACTGAAATAGAAGTCACTGAGGAATGAAATAAATAGGAAGTGCAGGAAAGCTAACACGAAATGGCTGCATGAAAAATGTGAAGGAAATAAAAAGGAATGATTGTCGGAAGGACTGGCTCAGCATACAGCATTCGGTGACATAAAAAGCAATAGTGTTAACATTAAGAGAGTAACGACAATTCTACTGTCAAATGCAGAGGAGAGAGAGAATAAGTGGAAAAAGTACATGAAGCGGAAGATTTGACTGATGTGATAGAAAAAGAAACAGGAGTCGATTTAGAAGAGTTAGGGGATCCAGTATTAGAAGCAGAATTTAAGAGAGCCTTGGAATAAGGCAGAAGGGATATATAACAGTCCATCAGAATTTCTAAAATCATTGGGAGTTGCGGCAACAAAACGACTACTCACGTTGGCGTGTGGAATGTATCAGTTTGGCGCCACACCATCTGACATTCGGAAAAATATCATCCACACAATTTCTAAGACTGCAATAGCAGACAGGTGCGAGAATTACCGCACTATCAGTTTCACAGTTAATGCATCCAAGTTGCTGACAAGATTAATAACTAGAAGAACGGAAAAGAAAATTGAGGATGCTTCAGACGACGATCCGTTTGGCTTTAGGAAACGAAAAGGCGCCAGAGAGACAATTCTGACATCGTGGTTGATAGTGGAAGCAAAGACTAAAGTAAAATCAAGACACGTTCATGGGACTTTCGACTTGGCAAAAGCGTTCGACAGCGTAAAATGGTGCAAGGTGTTCGAAATTGTGAAAAAATAGGGGTAAGCAATATGGAGGGACGGGTAATATTCAATATATACAAAACCCACGAGGGAATAATAAGAGTAGACGACCAAGAACGAAGCGCTCGGATAAAAAACAGTGTAAGCAGGGACGTAGTCTATACTAATTCCCTGATGTTTTAACAGATATCTCAACTTGTCCCATCTTCTTGTCAGTGTTTTTCACATATTCCTTTCCTCTTCGATTTCGTGCAGAACCTCCTCATTCGGTACCTTATCAGTCCACCTATAGTAGCACCACATCTCAAATGCTTCGATTCTCTTCTGTTCCGTTTTTTCACAGTCCATATTTCACTACTATTCAATGCTGTGCTCCAGACGTACTTTCTTAGAAATTTTTTCCCCAAATAAAGGGGACTTGTTGCAACAAGTCTTGTTGCAACCCTTGTTCACTCAAGTACGAGCAGCCCTTAGCGGCTCGCCATCTTTTTACAACTATTCATGACGTCGCCTTTCCGGCTTAGACTTCTTAAAATGTGTCTTGTAAGTACTGCATCTCTTTGCAGTCAGTACAAACTTTAATTTTATTGATGCATTATATACCTAATATGTTTTAGAACAGTTAGTTTAATTCTGAAGGCGACGCTCAAAGTAGCGTCGAAACCAGGTCAATTTTGACTTAATATTTGTGACCGAGGGCTTATTTTGTCTAATATGTATTAACTCAGGTTGGTCCTGTTTTGAATAATTTAATACGTCTGCTCAGATCAACAAATTAGTATTTGTGTACTTAGTGGCATTACCTTCCGGACAAACCTCGAAGCACCAAAGGTACTGTCCACTACACATCCTAAGAGGCTTGTGGAGTAAAGGTGTAGATTTATATGCAAGTCGGCGCTCGATGCAGACGAAAGGTTCATTGAAAAGCTGGCAATACTGTCCAGGGTTTTCACTCAGTAGGAAATAATCTGGAAGAGATGAAGGTATTCTCGTATGGAAGATGTTCGCAGCGGATGCAGTCGGGTTCCTGCCAAGTTTGACAATGTCAGTGATGGGTGAATGAACGGGAATGTGATGTCATATGAGACGTGATGATCGATATTTCTCTATTCACCTGTAGCACCTTACAGTAATCATAGTGCTTGCATAATACTAATGACAAAATCGTTACCTGCTAGAAGCACACGATGTTTAATATCAGTGGAATAAAAGTGCAGAAAATTGTCAACAACCTAATCTAAGATTACGGTTGTATAAATGACACACTGTGCAGGCAACCTGCGAAGAACTTAATAATGTTAACGTAACCTGTAATAATATCGTGTGATCAGGCCTCCCGCCGGGGAGACTGTTCGCCGGATGCAAGTATTTCGATTTGACGCCACTTCGGCGACTTGCGCGGTAATAGGGATGAAATGATGATTATTAGGACAACACAACACCCAGTCCCCGAGAGAAGAAAATCTCCGACCCACCCGGGAATCGAACCCGGGCCCTTAGGATTGACAGTCTGTCGCGCTGACCACGCAGCTACCGGGGGCGGACAACGTAACCCGTAACAGTGCTTTATGTTCGTGATTTTCAAATTCCTAGTATTAATTTAAAACTGTAATAGCGAGAACTTTACTATCTACAGATTATTTAGTGAACCTTTTCATTATGGAAATTATCTTGCCAGCAGATAGGTTAAAATTGTTGGTGTTTTTCGTGAGGTTAGATTTCTTTTATTTCGTTGTCTTAATGATGGCAGTCTAATGCTTATTTATTGACCTAGAATACTGCGTGAGTCCCACACATATAACTTACTGAGCTCAACGGATCTGCTTGCGTTGGAACAATGTGGGCTTTGTCCCTGACGATGGAAGATACAGCTCGTCTCGGGTGTTTTTGAGCGATCAGGCCATCGGCGTGGCAGGCATTGATTCAGGCAGCTTACAACGCCAATGTGGTAAATATTTCTTTATTTATCAAACTGACGAGGAGAATCCGGTCTCTCAGAAACTTAGCTCAGTGGAAGAGTGGTCAGAATAAGAATTACGTGACTCGGTTTATCCGTAGATACTCGAATGTTTCGGAGAAAAAGACGGTTAATCTCATTTAGTGCGTATCAAATTTACCCCAGCGGTGGCGTTGCGGGTGGCTAGCTTCACGGCTCTGCACTTTTGCACCCCGCGATCGAAATCTGTAATTGTCTCTCTTTTTCATTAGTGGATCTACAATGATGATCCATAACGTTATCACCACGTACTTAAAACGTGTTGGTCCACTTGTGGAACGCAATTCGTAAGTGATTCTGTGTGCCATGGATTCGACAAATTCTTGATATGTTTCCAGAAGTTTGTGGCACCATATGCCGACTCACAGATCACACACTTCCCGTAGTTTACGGGCTCTTGGTTTGTGGGTGGGAGCTGGGCATCGGACAGCGTCCCAGTTGGTTTCATGTGTTTCAGATAATCCGAATTTGATGGCCAGGACATCAACGTGAGACCACTGTTATGCTCCTCAAAACCATAGCAGCACGATTGTGGCCTTTTGACACAGATAGTTATCCTGCTGGAAGATGCCATCGCTGTTGAGGAAGACATGAAGCATAATGAGTTACAGGTTGCCTCTAGTAATTTTCACTTAGTCCACAGCTGCAACGGAGCCTTCGATTACTACCGCAGGTTCCATGGAAGCCCGGTTGAATGTCCCCCATAATTTAATACTGCTCCCATCGGCCTGCGTCCGTGGCGCGCTGCATGTTCCGAGCAGCCGTTCTCCTGCATGACGGCATATCTGGAGACGACCAGGTTTATCAATAAACGGCTTTCATCCAACCAGGCGACACGATTCCATTGATCCGCTGTCCAATCTCGATGATCCCATGCCCACTGCAATCACAACTGACGATGTTGTGTCAGCATGACAACACGTAGGGGGTCCTGTGATGCGGAACACAATGTTGAACACAGAGCGCTGTACGGTGTCTTCCAAAATACTTGTGCCTCCGACATCACTGTACTTTGTCGTAATACCTGCCACAGATCGCCTCCTATTCTGTTTTAGAGGGGGGGAGGGGGGGGAGGGAGGCAAGCCTCCGGTCCCAGTGTCCTGTGATGAGGTATGAACGTCAAACCTCTTGTCGCCTCCTCGTTGTTTCAGCATTCTTCAACTATTTTCCGTAGACGCGCACGACAGTAGCACGCGAACGCCTGATCAGCTTCGCCGTTTCCGAGATGCTCGCTCCCAGGTACCGGGTCACAACAATCTGGCTTACGTCAAAGTCACTTAAGTCGTCGGATTTCTGCATTTGCCCCACTTTTCGTCGCTAGAATGATTTCCCATTCGTCTCTGCTACGCTCATACGCTTTTCTTACCGTGTTATGTGCCCTCAGCATCAACAGACAGAACATAACATCGCAGTGGGTAGTGGTCATAATGTTTTGGCTAATCAGTATATGGTCGTAAAAGATTGCTACATGAATGTGTAAAACAATAACTGAATGATAAGATTATATAAAACTGTTTGTGGTGAAATTCCTGTAGTGTGTCTTGTCAATAATATTGGTGGTGTTGAGTACTTCTTCCAGAGAAGGGGAATTGAGGGGAGGGGGGGGGCGTAGGAACTCGGTTCGCCAGTGCGTTTATTCCCGCAGGGTGAAAAAAAAATGGTTCAAATGGGTCTGAGCACTATGGGACTCAACTGCTGTGGTCATCAGTCCCCTAGAACTTAGAACTACTTAAACCTAACTAACCTAAGGACATCACACACATCCATGCCCGAGGCAGGATTCGAACCTGCGACCGTAGCAGTCGCACGGTTCCTGACTGCGCGCCTAGAACCTCGAGACCACCGCGGCCGGCCCGCAGGGTGAAAGGAAGGTCTCGTACTGAACCAATTCTGACCTGCCCGTCTGTTTTTGTCCCCTGGACACATAATTTCCGAGTTATTTCTCAAAGAGAACAGACAGCAATGAGGCCTCCACCAAAATCAGAAGGAAAAGATAAGGAAACATATCTTCAGGAATCACGTATTACGGTATAGCGTCAAGATATGCTGTACTAGTGTGACAATGCGAGCCATGAAACTCGAGAAGAAGTTACTGCTGCAGTGTATAGTGTATTCAACTGTTAGAGAAACTGATTAGATTTGATAAAACAAATTCAATAAATTCCAAATGATCCAATATATTGGGTAAATAAATGTTGGGAAAAACGTCTATCTTATACACTGCGAGGTGCTTGCTGTGAAACAGAACTCTTGACTGAAGATGGCAATATAGAGTAATAAGGTGAACGGCTTACTGCACATGCAGGTGTCGAAGAAAAGCTTTCAATTTCAACAGAAGAAAATCAAGACGAAACAGAAATTTCTCTGGCTTCCGACCGAATCGGAGGTGCATTGAAATCTAGATTTTAATAAATTTTTCCACGAGCCTTCACGTAATGTCAGAATTTTGAGCTGGAAGTTCATGAGATAAAACAACAATGTTTCATTTTTGATCACAGATAAAGGCAGAAAAATTATGAACTGCATCCATAATTGACACTGAAAACAATGCGACAAAACACCAAAAACAATTGTACGAGTAATAATAAAACAAACAGCTATGTCGATGGAAGAACCAAGTGAAGAAGGGTATAAGAAACCACGAAAATATTAATTGATCGATTCGTGGGTCTACGATCTTTCCTAAAAGGGTGGAAAGAATGGACATCTGGCGACATTCTGAATAGTGCGGCAAAAGCCAATGGCGGCAGCGGTTTCATTGGAAACCGAAGATTGTTAATTTAGAGCTACGAAAACGTAGTGTGATACCTTCAAAGCGAAGCGTAGGCTTTGACGGCGACATGTTACTAAACGTATGTATGAAGATGGTATGTGTTCGTTCGGACAACAGATACCATCTTCATATAGATATGGCTTACCAGCCAATGAACTTCTTCATCTATATCTACATCTACATTTATACTCCGCAAGCCACCCAACGGTGTGTGGCGGAGGGCACTTTACGTGCCACTGTCATTACCTCCCTTTTCTGTTCCAGTCACGTATGGTTCGCGAGAAGAACGACTGCCGGAAAGCCTCCGTGCGCGCTCGAATCTCTCTAATCTTACGTTCGTGATCTCCTCAGGAGGTATACGTAGGGGGAAGCAATATATTCGATACCTCATCCAGAAACGCACCCTCTCGAAACCTGGACAGCAAGCTACACCGAGATGCAGAGCGCCTCTCTTGCAGAATCTGCCACTTGAGTTTGCTAAACATCTCCGTAACGCTATCACGGTTACCAAATAACCCTGTGACGAAACGCGCCGCTCTTCTTTGGATCTTCTCTATCTCCTCTGTCAACCCGATCTGGTACGGATCCCACACTGATGAGCAATACTCAAGTATAGGTCGAACGAGTGTTTTGTAAGCCACCTCCTTTGTTGATGGACTACATTTTCTAAGGACTCTTCCAATGAATCTCAACCTGGTAACCGCCTTACCAATTTTATATGATCAATCCACTTCAAGTCGTTCCGCACGCATACTTCCAGATATTTTACAGATGTAACTGCTACCAGTGTTTGTTCCGCTATCATATAATCATACAATAAAGGATCCTTCTTTCTATTTATATATATTGTGAAAAGCAATCATCCCATAACACTCCCCTGTGGCGCGCCAGAGGTTACCTTAACGTCTGTAGACGTCTCTCCATTGAGAACAACATGCTCTGTTCTGTTTGCTAAAAACTCTTCAATCCAGCTGGTCTGATATTCCGTAGGCTCTTACTTTGTTTATCAGGCGACAGTGCGGAACTGTATCGAACACCTTCCGGAAGTAAAGGAAAATAGCATCTACCTGGGCGCGTGTATCTAATATTTTCTGGGTCTCATGAACAAATAAAGCGAGTTGGGTCTCACACGACCGCTGTTTCCGGAATCCATGTTGATTCCTACAGAGTAGATTCTGAGTTTCCAAAAACGACATGATACGCGTGCAAAAAACATGTTCTAAAATTCACCTCAGGTCGACGTCAGAGATATAGGCCTATAGTTTTGCGCATCTGCTCGACGACCCTTCTTGAAGACTGGGAATACCTGTGTTCTTTTCCAATCATTTGGAACCTTCCGTTCCTCTAGAGACTTGCGGTACACGGCTGTTAGAAGGAGGGCAAGTTCTTTCGTGTACTCTGTGTAGAATCGAATTGGTATCCCGCCAGGTCCAGTGGACTTTCCTCTGTTGAGTGATTCCAGTTGCTTTTCTATTCCTTGGACACTTATTTCGATGTCAGCCATTTTTTCGTTTGTGCGAGGATTTAGAGAAGGAACTGCAGTGTGGTATTCCTTTGTGAAACAGCTTTGGAAAAAGGTGTTTAGTATTTCAGCTTTACGCGTGTCATCCTCTGTTTCAATGCCATCATCATCCCGGAGTGTCTGGATATGCTGTTTCGAACCACTTACTGATTTAACGTAAGACCAGAACTTCCTAGGATTTTCTGTCAAGTCGGTACATAGAATTTTACTTTCGAATTCACTGAACGCTTCACGCATAGCACTCCTTACGCTAACTTTAACATCGTTTAGCTTCTGTTTGTCTGAGAGGTTTTGGCTACGTTTAAATTTGCAGTGAAGCTCTCTTTGCTTTCGCAGTAGTTTCCTAACTTTGATGTTGAACCACGGTGGGTTTTTCCCGTCCCTCACAGTTTTACTCGGCACGTACCTGTCTAAAACGCATTTTAGGATTGCCTTGACTTTTTCCATAAATACTCAACATTGTCAGTGTCGGAACAGAAATTTTCGTATTGACCTGTTAGGTAGTCTGAAATCTGCCTTCTATTACTCTTGCTAAACAGATAAACCTTCCTTCCTTTCTTTATATTCCTATTAACTTCCATATTCAGGGATGCTGCAACGGCCTTATGATCACTGATTCCCTGTTCTGCACTTACAGAGTCGAAAAGTTCGGGTCTGTTTGTTATCAATAGTTCCAAGATATTATCTCCACGAGTCGGTTCTCTGTTTAATTGCTCGAGGTAATTTTCGGATAGTGCACTCAGTGTAATGTCACTCGAGCTCTGTCCCTACCACCTGACCTAAACATCTGAGTGTCCCAGTCTATATCTGGTAAATTGAAATCTCCACCTAATACTATAACACGCTGAGAAAATTTATGTGGAATATATTCCAGATTTTCTCTCAGTTGTTCTGCCACTAATGCTGCTGAGTCGGGAGGTCGGTAAAAGGAGCCAATTATTAACCTAGCTCGGTTGTTGAGTGTAACCTCCACCCATAATGTTGTTGTTGTTGTTGTGGTCTTCAGTCCTGAGACTGGTTTGATGCAGCTCTCCATGCTACTCTATCCTGTGCAAGCTTCTTCATCTCCCAGTACCTACTGCAACCTACATCCTTCTGAATCTGCTTAGTGTATTCATCTCTTGGTCTCCCTCTACGATTTTTACCCTCCACGCTGCCCTCCAATGCTAAATTTGTGATCCCTTGATGCCTCAAAACATGTCCTACCAACCGATCCCTCCTTCTAGTCAAGTTGTGCCACAAACTTCTCTTCTCCCCAATCCTACTCAATACCTCCTCATTAGTTACGTGATCTACCCACCTTATCTTCAGCATTCTTCTGTAGCACCACATTTCAAAAGCTTCTATTCTATTCTTGTCCAAACTAGTTATCGTCCATGTTTCACTTCCATACATGGCTACACTCCATACAAATACTTTCAGAAACGACTTCCTGACACTTAAATCTATACTCGATGTTAACAAATTTCTCTTCTTCAGAAACGATTTCCTTGCCATTGCCAGTCTACATTTTATATCCTCTCTACTTCGACCATCATCAGTTATTTTACTCCCTAAAAAGCAAAACTCCTTTACTACTTTAAGTGTCTCATTTCCTAATCTAATTCCCTCAGCATCACCAGATTTAATTTGACTACATTCCATTATCCTCGTTTTGCTTTTGTTGATGTTCATCTTATATCCTCCTTTCAAGACACTGTCCATTCCGTTCAATTGCTGTTCCAAGTCCTTTGCTGTCTCTGACAGAATTACAATGTCATCGGCGAACCTCAAAGTTTTTACTTCTTCTCCATGAATTTTAATACCTACTCCGAATTTTTCTTTTGTTTCCTTTACTGCTTGCTCAATATACATAATACCCATAATAATTCACATGAACTATCCGCTTCTACTTCACTACAGGATAAACTACTACTAACAGCGACAAACACGCCACCACCGGTTGCATGCAATCTATCCTTTCTAAACACCGTCTGTCCCTTTGTAAAAATTTCGGCAGAATGTATCTCTGGCTTCAGCCAGCTTTCCGTGCCTATAATGATTTCAGCTTCGGTGCTTTCTATGCAATCTATCCTTTCTAAACACCGTCTGTCACTTTGTAAAAATTTCGGCAGAATGTATCTCTGGCTTCAGCCAGCTTTCCGTGCCTATAATGATTTCAGCTTCGGTGCTTTCTATCAGCGCTTGAAGTTCCGGTAATTTACCAATGCAGCTTCGTCAGTTTACAATTACAATACCGACTGCTGCTTGGTCCCCGCATGTCCTGACTTTGCCCCGCACCCTTTGAGGCTGTTGCCCTTTCTGTACTTGCCCGAGGCCATCTAACCTAAAAAAACCGCCCATTCCACGCCACACAACCCCTGCTACCCTTGTAGCCGCCTGCTGCGTGTAGTGGACTCCTGACCTATCCAGCGGAACCCGAAACCCCACCACCCTATGGCGCAAGTCGAGGGATCTGCAGCTCACACTGTCGCAGAACCGTCTCAGCCACTGATTCAGACCCTCCACCGAAGGTCCGCAGTCAGTCTTGTCGATGATGCTGCAGATGGTGAGCTCTGCTGTCATCTCGCTAGCAAGACTGGCAGTCTTCACCAAATCTGATCGCCGCCGGAAGCCAGAGGGGATTTCCTCCGATCCATAGCGACACACTTCATTGGTGCCAACATGAGCGACCACCTGCAGATGGGTGCACCTTGTACCCTTCATGGCATCCGGAAGGACCCTTTCCACATCTGAAATGACTCCCCCCGGTATGCACATGGAGTGCACATTGGTTTTCTTCCCCTCTCTTGTTGCCATATCCCTAAGGGGCCCCATACGCGCCTGACGTTGGAGTTCCCAACTACCAGTAAGCCCACCCTCTGCGACTGCCCGGATCTTACAGACTGAGGGGCAACCTGTGGAACAGGACAAGCAGCCACGTTCGGCAGAAGATGAGTATCAGCTGCAGACAGGGCCTGAAACTGGTTCGTCAGACAAACTGGAGAGGCCTTCCGTGCAGCCCTCCGGAATGTCTTTCGCCCCCTGCCACACCTCGAGAAGACCTCCCACTCTACCACGGGTGAGGGGTCAGCCTCAGTGTGGGCAGAATCCCGGGCAGCCACAGGGCATCAACGCCGATGCACTCACATTGCCCGAACTCTTGCGGTGGTCGGTAGACTGACTGCCGTGGGTAATGAGTATAGCGGGCAGGGGCACTACAAATGTAGTTTGTGGACAGTAAGTTGGAAATGTGGGTCTCACGGGGAGAGTGCCAGAGACAAGTCCCTGCTGTCGCACTATCTTCTGTGTCATCTGTAGCTCAGTCGGATCGTCTGCCATGTAAGCGGGAGATCCCGGGTTCGAGTCCCGGTCGGAGCACACTTTTTCAACCGTCCCCCTTGATATTTATCAGCGCCTGCAAGCAGCTAAAGGTCTGGATTTTATTGTAATTCCATGTTACTAAACATGTGGGCAAATTTCATGTTACTAAAAATGTCGGCACTAAGGAGAAACGCACGTTCGCAGAATTATTGCAAACCATGTAGACTTTTTGGCCTTCAAACATCTACTATAATTACATACTTCTGTCCTGATGCTGTGTTCAGTAAGGATCTAATCGGATGCGAATACCACATCAGCAATAAATGAACATGAATCGTTGCGCAATCGACAGGGCTTGCCACGGTCTCTAGTAGAAAACCTTCAACTTATTTAGTCTTGGAACCCGGCACTCAGTCTTGAGAGAAAGATGCGGTCCCAGAGATCGAGAACGGTGGCAGCAGGGATACTGCAGACCCATGTTCAGACCCAGGCGCCGCTTCCCCCACCACCTCCAGTAGCCGCCGCGCCGGCCGCACCGAAGACACCAGGAGAGGAACGGTGGAGGGAGTAACGGCTAGTATATATAGGGTACCGAGAGGAACAGCACAGCCGACCGCAACCGCACAACGTCAAGGTATCGACATGCATGATACCCACTACTAACAAAGCCTATCCTTGCACGACCTATCGCAGGCAGCAAGACAACCACTACTGCTCTTACCACCCGACCTAACTATCGCAGAGGTTTTTTTCCCTTGGCTCTTGCCTTGGCACTTTTTTTCCTGTGCCCTTCAAACCGCTACCCTTCGCCAGATTTCGACCAATCTATCTCCAGATGAGTGCGTATTAATGGTTAATCCTAACCAGACGTACGCAAACATCGCAGTACCCACATCCTGCGACACCTCACTTTAGTGAATACTAACCCTTATGCAGAGATGGCAGTAGACCTTTTGTGTTGGCCATCATGCCGGTGTGGGCGTGGAGGGGCTCCACCTCTTAAAAAAAAACAGCACAGCATTCGTCAGGAACCACCTGAAGATGGCAGCGTGTACGTCTGCCGAAATATTGTGGAGAAATTACGACGCTACCCGGTCAGATACTTGAGAACTGTTCAAAATAGAAGATCTTTGCCTTATAAGGGAATGGTTTGCACGGAGGTCCGCTGCGAGGGCACTGACCATGAGACCGGGAGGTGAAACACGTCGCTGGCGGTGAGGTGGCGGAGTGGGAATCTGGCGGCGAGGAGCGTATCTGCTAGCAGTTGATGGCTGATACAAGTCCGCCAGTTAACAGTCACAGTCTCTGAACGTAGCAGCGATACCAGGAAGAGACACTCACGCAGGTTCCGGGGTTGCGAAGCATTATCATCTCGGTTGCGGTTGGCTGCAAGCCGGCCGGGGTGGCCGAGTGGTTCTAGGCGCTACAGTCTGGAACCGTGCGACCGCTACGGTCGCAGGTTCGAATCCTGCCTCGGGAATGGATGTGTGTGATGTCCTTCGGTTAGTTAGGTTTAAGTAGTTCTAAGTTCTAGGGGAATGATGACCTTAGAAGTTAAGTCACATAGTGCTCAGAGCCATTTGAACCATTTGACCCAGCTGCAAACGTTCGCACATTTGGGGCGCGTCCCGAGGCAAGGAACGTGTGCACTTCAGCGACCGACAGGACCCGCAAACGAACGGCGGGTAGCCGCTGTGTTCAAGTTGTGTGTCTGCTCCACGCTGTCCTTCCTGGATCGTTGTACGGATATGTCTGGCGAGGTTCCGATTTGGTTTACCGGATGAGAGTGAGCCGACCATAGGCATTAACCATAGCTGTAATTGCCATTTCCTGGACTAGTACAGTGACTATTTAGTTGAGTAGTTTCCTGGTTGTTTGCCAGGATTTCACGTCCGGTTCCGTATCGGACTTCCGGTTATTGATCCCGCTGCTGTCCCTAGGCATGAAAGTTGTGAGTGCACTCCTATGAAACTACTGAATTTTTTGTTTATTCGATGCTCTAATGTGAGTGTTGTTTGTTGTAAGGCGTTGGATTTGTGGCGGCGCGAATTTATATGTTAATTGGGTTCATTTCATGTGTCATATCTTGCATGTATTGTTGTTAGAGCGTACAGTTTCATATATTCTCTTATTGGGTGTTCATACTGTCAAGTATGACAGCGTTTTTTTATTGGCTGTAAGAATGTGAACTCTTTAATCTCAATGAAAATGATATGAACACATGACATTGTTGGCCGGGATGTCCCATTCGGGTTCCGCCGCCAAATGTAAGTCTTACTTCATTCGGCGCCACATAGTGCGACTTGCGGCCGATGATGAGTATGAAAGGATTATGAGAACGACACAGCACTCAGTCCAAGAGCGAATAAAATCCCCGACTCGGCCCTGGTATTCAGGGGTTCGTAAGCCAACCGAACGCTTTAGCTGGGGTTTAGCGTTCCGATGTTCCTATCCACTCTGCGGTTACTTGTTTACCCCTCTCCCACGTGGTGCGGGATTGGTACAATTTGAGGTTGGCAGTCGAACTCCCTGGTCGGTAATTGTATGACGACCTGCGTTTAGATTCTGGCCACCTTATCAGTTTCTTTGATTTGACTTCCTCAATTCATTGAAAAATTATTTACTTGTTTTTCTTGTTGCTGTTTATTTTGTCTGTCGTGCGGAAGCATTCGATCTATAGTAGAGGCCTGGCCCAGTTCCCGTACTACGAGTAATTCTGTATTTCTCTGTTAATTAGGCTACCATTTGTGGTCCTTTTGGTGGAACTTCGGTGATAGAGCAGGCGCTGCGTCCGAAAGCAGAGCCAAGTCTGCGCCAGAATGAACGGCCAGCCAGGTGCAGATGATAATCCTTAATCTTTCCGAGCCAACTACGCCTTCCCAAGATAGGCTTGTGTAGCACGTCGATGTATATATTCGTGTCTTAATCATTAAGCTCCTATTGCAGCTCCCCTTTTAAATTATTTTATTTCTAACTCATCTGAATTCTTGAAGCGCTAACCACCTGACTTGCCAATTACGTAATTACTAGTTTTATTTATTAAAATTTGTTTACACAAGTGTGGTTCGGTTAGCTGAATAGTTATTAATCGTACTTCTTACATGCAATGTGGTTTTTTAACTGGCCGAACACTAGGAAATTTAAGATCTTTTAATTTCGTGATGGTTCTGAGTGTCTATTTGTATCGTTCAGCTCTGCATGCTTACCTGGGTGGTAACGTGCTCGCCTCCCACGCAATAGGGCCGGCGTTCGATTCCCGGCGGGATTGGACGTTTTTTCCACTCGTGGACTGCGTGTTGTGTTGTCTTCATCACCAGGACCCAAGTCGCTCAGTGTGGCGTCGACTGAAATAACACTTGCACACTGCGGCCGAACTTCCCCGGTTGAGGCCAGCCGGCCAACAATGTCATACGATCATTTCATTTCATTTTTGTACCCTTCAGGATGCCATATTTAAAACTAATATTGTCTTGGTTATTTCTCTTGCGTGCCTTTCGCACCTCCGCTGTCCGGTGGTGTAGTAATTTCCTCAAATGATAGTACTTATTTGCGGAGTATAATTCTATTTATGACTGCAGATCTTGAAGTGTCTCTTGAGAAAGAATTTTAGCTCTTTTATTGTAATCCCACAGTTGCTATTATTCTATTTACTCTGTTATTAATCGATCTGGTACAGTTTTAAGATTCTAAATTATTCTGTTTCGTAGTAGTCAATCGATCTAGAGGTGTTTTTCCAAGTTTTCCTATAGATGTTTCATAAATATAACTTAATGTGTTCTGTTAAACTAAAAAGAAAGTTCACAACACGAATGATGTTCAGTCTCCCTTTGACTCTGTCCTTCCTACTACAGACAGCCTGACGGGTATTGCGTTCCAGAAAATTGTAGCACTGTGGTGGAAACATCACGGAATTACAGTACTTTAAACAAACGTGTAATGAGCAGTATGGTATAACACTGTCCAGGAAACCCCTGCCAACAGTCTCCATCTGTCTTCTAGAAGTTAGCAGACAATTAGGGGTTCTCGAGTGCAACAAGAAGTTAACAAGCTAATGGAACAATGTACGAAAGCGTAAGCTCCATGCAGGTCTATCCTGTGCGAGCCCCATCATCTCCGAATAACTACTGTAACCACTCTCTTTCTGAATCTGTTTACTGCATTCATCTCTTGGTCTCTCTCTACGACTGTTAACCCCAACACTCCAATCCTAACTGGTGATCTCTTGATGTCTTACAATATGTCCTATCAATCTATCCCATCTTTTGGTCAAGCAGTGCCACAAATTTCTTGTCTCCCCAATTCCATTCAGTATCTTCGCATTAGTTACTTGATCTACCGATCTTACCTTCAGCATTCTTCTGGAGAACCACATTTCAAAAGCTTCTATTCTTTTCTCTTCTAAACTGTTTATCGTCCATGTTTCACTTGCATACATGGCTACATTCCATACAAATACTGTCAGAAATTACTTCCTTACAATTAATTGATGTCACTCTCGTTGTGATTCCACGCCAGAAGAACAAAGTGAGTGACCGTTACAAAACATTTTCGTGCAAACATCACTCCAGCTTCCAAACTGACATCGCCTCTTCCTAAGTTTTCTCTTCTTCCACACGCTGAGCACAGCATTTACGAAAAGACTATGTAACATCAGTATGACCTTATTTTAAAGTTGTTTATGGTAATGCCATTTAGCCTGAAGATGGGATATTCCTTCGAAACATGTCGCTAAATAAATAAGTAATACAATAGTTAACAAAGTTTTTGACTGGTAGCGGTAATTTAAAAAAACCTTTACATATTTCTTGAGACAGTCACGGTCGAAAAATTGTCAAAATGGCTTCAAATCAGAAAATGAACTGAAAATAAAGTGAAGATTAATTTATTAGATTATCAAAACACAGTTTTTTCCAACTTTTGGACAATTACGTAATAATGAAATCTTTGGCTGTAGCATAAATAATTTCAGAAATAGAATGATCCAAAAACCAGTATTAATTCATTTGCTAAAAATAGAGTAACTTTCATAATAAAAAAAATGGTAGTAAGGCTTTACGTAATTGGACACTGAATTTCTCTGTAAAAGCACAATTTATAATTTATAGCTTTTGACATAATTTACAAATTTTATTACAAAGAAATATCAGAATAACTGGTAGATAAATGACAGTCCTTACCAATGAGTAAATTCAAACAATCTTTCTGCTTGCTACAATTATGACAGTTAGTGAGTAACGTAACAAAAAGTTTCTGTCCACTGCCATTAAACAATCTTACTTTTATTGATCCTTGAAAATTAATATAATATGTAATATGTGTTTGCTATTTGATTATCATCTCACTACTGTGAATATGTGTTGTGAAGTACTTGAAAGCGTGGGTTAGCTGCTGTTCCTACGTCATGACGCCAGTAACTATTCTTACATAAGATTGCTTAAAAGTATAAAGTTCAGTTTCAATTTAATTATTCTTGTTCCGGTGAGGAACTGATGACCGTTGGTTATTTTCATTAGTGACATACTTTGGAAACTTTTTTCACAAATTTTCCGCAAACTACTGTTAATTAAAAGTTAGTTTACGTAGTAAAATATATATAAAGTTAACCGAACTTTGTTTCTAATCGTCATTACTAAAGTAGTGAACAGTGAAAATTTGGTGATAACTTCATCTACTTGTCTCGGTTTTGCATTATTCTTCGGAGTAGATGCTTTTCCCCACAGATTAGCGACTTTAGGCATACGGTCATATAGAAAAGCCTAATTAGCCGGAGAGGCTGGAGGGTTATAAGGTAACCACAGTGTCAGTACCAGGCAGTTCGCCCGCCAGTACAGGGGAAGTCGGAAGGGCGTGTGGAACGTTCTCCAAGACAATTGTTACTACCCTTATCACCTGCATTGTGTGCAAGGCTTACTAATGACAGACTTGCCACATCGGTAGTAATTCTGTCACTTGTTTCTTCACAAGGTAACCACGATTGGATGATTTGTGTCATCCGTCCTATTCACAGATGAGGCCACTTTTATATGGAGTCGTATGTTCAACTTCCATAACTGTTCTCTGTGGGACAGTACAAAGAACCCCCGTGATATGGTGGCAGCGAATCATCACCATCATCGGTGCAGCCGGAATATGTGGGCCGGGATAATTGGCGACCATAGTTTGGGACCAGTCTTCTTCCCACGTCGCCTACCAGTCAGGAACTATCAGCGTTTCTTGCAAGTGACTTTGCCTCGCCTGCTGGAAGAAGTGGCACTGATGATTCGAAGGCTTATGTGGTTGCTACGTTGCTACGTTGAGAAAATATAAAAATGCAGTAAATGAAGCAGGCAAAAATGAGATCGACAGGAAGTGCAAAATGGCTAAGCAGGGATGGCTAGAGGACAAATGTAAGGATGTAGAGGTTTGTCTCACTAGGGGTAAGATAGATAATGCCTACAGGAAATTTAAAGAGACCTTTGGAGATAAGAGAACCACTTGTATGAACATCAAGAGCTCAGATGGAAACCCAGTTCTAAGCAAAGAAGGGAAAGCAGAAAGGTGGATGGAGTATATAGAGGGTCTATACAAGGGCGATGTACTTGAGGACAATATTATGGAAATGGAAGAGGATGTAGATGAAGATGAAATGGGAGATAAGATACTGCGTGAAGAGTTCGACAGAGCACTGAAAGACCTGAGTCGAAACAAGGCCCCCGGAGTAGACAACATTCCATTGGAACTACTGACGGCCTTGGGAGAGCCAGTCCTGACAAAACTCTACCATCTGGTGAGCAAGATATATTAAACAGGTGAAATACCCTCAGACTTCAAGAAGAATATAATAATTCCAATCCCAAAGAAAGCAGGTGTTGACAGATGTGAAAATTACCGGACAATCAGTTTAATAAGCCACAGCTGCAAAATACTAACATGAATTCTTTACAGACGAATGGAAAAACTAGTAGAAGACGGCCTCGGGGAAGATCAGTTTGGATTCCGTAGAAATACTGGAACACGTGAGGCAATACTGACCTTACGACTTACCTTAGAAGAAAGATTAAGGAAAGGCAAACCTACGTTTCTAGCATTTGTGGACTCAGAGAAAGCTTTTGACAATGTTGACTGGAATACTCTCTTTCAAATTCTAAAGGTGGCAGGGGTAACATACAGGGAGCGAAAGGCTATTTACAATTTGTACAGAAACCAGATGGCAGTTATAAGAGTCGAGGGACATGAAAGGGAAGCAGTGGTTGGGAAAGGAGTGAGACAGGGTTGTAGCCTTTCCCCGATGTTATTCAATCTGTATATTGAGCAAGCAGTAAAGGAAACAAAAGATAAATTCGGAGTAGGTATTAAAATCCATGGAGAAGAAATAAAAATTTTGAGGTTCGCCGATGACATTGTAATTCTGTCAGAGACCGCAAAGGACTTGGAAGAGCAGTTGAACGGAATGGATGGTGTCTTGAAAGGAGGATATAAGATGAACATCAACAAAAGCAAAACGAGGATAATGGAATGTAGTCGAATTAAGTCGGGTGATATTGAGGGTATTAGATTAGGAAATGAGACACTTAAAGTAGTAAAGGAGTTTTGCTATTTGGGGAGCAAAATAACCGATGATGGTCGAAGTAGAGAGGATATAAAATGTAGACTGGCAACGGCAAGGAAAGCGTTTCTGAAGAAGAGAAATTTGTTAACATCGAGTATAGATTTAAGTGTCAGGAAGTCATTTCTGAAAGTATTTGTATGGAGTGTAGCCATGTATGGAAGTGAAACATGGACGGTAAATAGTTTGGACAAGAAGAGAATAGAAGCTTTCGAAATGTGGTGCTACAGAAGAATGCTTAAGATTAGATGGGTAGATCACATAACTAATGAGGAGGTACTGAATAGGATTGGGGAGAAGAGGAGTTTGTGGCACAACTTGACCAGAAGAGGGGATCGGTTGGTAGGACATGTTCTGAGGTATCAAGGGATCACCAATTTAGTATTGGAGGGCATCGTGGAGGGTAAAAATCGTAGGGGGAGAACCAAGAGATGAATACACTAAGCAGATTCAGAAGGATGTAGGTTGCAGTAGGTACTGGGAGATGAAGAAGCTTGCACAGGATAGAGTAGCACGGAGAGCTGCATCAAACCAGTCTCAGGACTGAAGACCACAACAACAACAACACGTGATGGTTCTCCAGTCCACTTCACCTTTAACGTCCGGACGCATCTGAATCATGTTTTCCCTGGTCGATGAACTGGCCGTCTGAAAAGTATTGTGCATCCAGAGTCAATTCCAGATATGGAGACACTGGAGCAGCGTGTTCATGCTGCCTCTGACACTGTTCGGATGCAGCCTGGCCGATGTGAACGTATGAGACAGAACATGCTAAGACGCATACGCGCATGCGTTGAGGCACATGGAAACCATTTTCAACACGTACTGTAATTCTGGCTGCATGGTACAGCGCGTATTGGACCGCGGTGTTCGTAACAATGTATGATAAAATAAATGGTCTCTAGCATGGAAACCATACATTTCCGGACGTAAGTTCATTAGACCTTTCTTGTTCCGTATCCTCTCATCGATTAATCCCTAGGGTTTGTACACGATGGGAAAAATCACCCCTTATATATATTTTCCACCTTTCAGCTGTACCTTCTTTGCATAAAACTGGTTTTCCATCTAAGCTCTTGATATTCATACAAGTGTTTTCTTTTCTCCAAAGGTTTCCTTAATATTCTTGTCAACTAGTGTGCTTCTAAGTCCTTAGCCGCCCCTGCTTAGCCACTTTGCACTTTCTGTCAATCGCATTTTTTACACGTTCGCATTCACTTTCGCCTTCATCATTTACTGCATATTTTTATATTTTCTGCTTTCATCAATTAAATTCAGTATCTCTTGTGTTACCCAAGCCTCCCATCTATCTATTTGATACTCTTCTGCCTTCACTATTTCGTCTTTCAAAGCTACCTATACCTCTTCTACCGTATTCTTTTGCCTTGTTCTAGTCAATCGTTCCCTAATGCTCCCTCTGAAACCCTCAACAGCCTCTGGTTCTTTTGGTTTATCTAGGTCCCATCTCAGTATTTCCCTAATTTTTTAGAATCTTCTCAGTCCTAATCTACAGAGTTTCAACCAATAAATTGTGGTCAGAGTCTACATCTGCCACAGGAAATGTCTTACAATTTAAAACCTGGTTCTTACTATTATATAATCAAACTGAAACCTGCCGGCGTCTCCAGGACTCTTTCACGTACGTAACCTTCTTTCATTATTCCTGAACCAAGTGTTAGCGTTGACTAAATTATGCTCTGTGCAAAATTCTACGACGCAGCTTCCTCTTTCCTTTCGTTTCTCTCAGTCCACATTCGCAACTATTTTTTCTGTTCACTTTCATACTACCGAATTACAGTCCCCAATCAGTATTAAATTTTCGTCTCCGTTACCTATCTGAATAATTTCTTTTATCTGCTCATGCATTTCCTCAATTTTGTCATCATCTACGGTGCTAGTTGGCATATAACATAGTGCTATTGTGATGGGTGTGGGCTTCATGTCCATGTCGTCTATAATAATGTATTCACTATGATCTTCGAAGTAGCTCATCCACGTTCCTGTTTTCTTATACATTATTAGACCTACTCCTACATTACTTTTATCCGATTTTTTGTTTGTAACCCTGTATTCAACTGACCAGAAGTCCTTTTCCTCCTGCCACAGAACTTCACTAATTCCCGCTATATCGAACTTTAACGTATCCATTTCTCTTTTCAACCTTTATAACCTACCTGAGCGATTAAGAGAGCTGACGTCCAACGCTCCGCTGAATACACCGCCAATTTCCTTTATCCTTATAATGACATCCTCCTGAGTAGTTCCCTCCCGGGGATCCGAATGAGGATATTTTACTCAATAGGTTGCCATCATGATCATTTTACCATTCAGTAGAGCTGCAGACCCTCATGAAAAATTACGGCTGTAGTTTCCCCTTGCATTCAGGGTTCTGGCACAGCAAGGCAGTTTTGGTTGATGTTACAAGGCCATATCAGTTGATCATCCAAAATGTTGCCCCTGCAGCTACCGAAAAGACTGTTTCCCCTCTTCAGGAACCTCACATTTGTCTGGTCTCTCAGCAGATACCCCTCCGTTGTGGTTGTACCCGCCATCTGTATCGCTGAGGCACGCAAGCCTCCCCACCAACGGCAAGGTTCAGGGTTCATGAAGTGCAATCAAGAATTAATGTAAGTATTGATGTAAGAATTAAAATACCACACACATCTTCATTTTAAAAAGAAGACGCACCACGAAATAACTATCCGAGTGGGACAGAAATTTGTAGATGTCATTTAGGTGTACAGACAAACGAATGACTACAAATTCAGAAGACTTATGTCATTTTTTCAAGAGAAAACCTTCACAAATTGTGCAAATCAACAACACCTGGCGCTTGGCGTTGATTAATAGAGTTGTTGGGTCCCATCCGGAGGAATATCATGCAAAATTCAGTCCAATTGGGACGTTAGATCGTCAGAATTTCGAGATGGTAGGCACTGCCAGCAATGCTCAGTTGGAGACAGAGCCGCCGACCTTGCTGGCCAAGATAGGGTTTGGCAGGCACGAAGAGAATCAGTGGAAACCCTCGCCTTATGTGGGCGGGGGAGGGGGGGGGGGGCGCTATCTAGCTGGAATGTAAGACCAGGATGACTTGACATGAAGGGCAACAAAATGGAGCGTGGGATGTAGTCGACGTACTGCTCTGCTGTAAGGGTGCCGCGCAAGACAACCAAAGGGGTTGTCGGGCCATGGCGAGCGATAGTCAGGTTGGTATCCCACCAGTGTTCGGGACGTTTCCAGAAACGTCTTCGGCCGAGAATCTCATTGGCTGGAATAAAATTGTCTTCACAGATGAGTCCCGCTTTTAACTGAGCCGTGATGACCTGCGAAGAGCTATCTGGAGAATGTCTAGACAACTGTAGTGGCATACCAACCTGACTGTTACCCGCCATATGGGCCGCCAAACAGGAGTACTGGTCTGGGGTATCATTTCTTTTCATAGCAGCCTTTCTGGGCTTACAATGCAGCCGGATAATATCCACCCTCATAGGGAAAGAGTTTATACTGATGTCGAAATTATGAGATAATAGTGGCAAGCTATAGGGATAGGCGATTAATATACTCGTACAGTATGTACAAGGACAAGAGGGAAAAATAAGACAGGAAGACCAAGAATGAAGTGCTCGGATTAAAATGGGTGTAAGGCAGATATGTTGTCTATACATCGAAAAAGAAATTATGGAAATAAAAAGAAAGTCCAAGAGTGGGGTGAGGATTCAGGGTGAAAGGCTCTAGGCACTGTCGGACTTAACATCGGGGGTCATCAGTCCCCTAGACTTAGAACTACTCAAACCTAAGGAAATCACACACACCCATGTCTGAGGCAGGATTCGAACCTGCGACCGTATCAGCAGCGCAGTTCCGGACTGAAGTGCCTAGAACCGCTCGGCCACAGCGGCTGACAAGGTGAAAGGCTATCAGTGATAAGATTCGCTGTTGGCATTGTTATCCTCAGTGAAAGTGAAGAAGGATTGCAGGATGTGTTGAATGCAATGAACAGTCTAATGAGTACATGATATGGATTGACAGTAAATCGAAGAAAGACGAAAGTAATGTGAAGTAGAAGAAATGAGAGCAGTGAGAAATATTACAATTGGGGTCACAAAGTATTCGAAGTTAAGAAATTCTGTAGCAAAATAAGCTGTGGCAGATGGAACAAGGAGGACGGAAAAATCAGACTAACGCTGGAGAAAAAGGCATTCTTGGTCAAGAGAAGTCTGCTAGTATCACACATGGGTCTTAACCTGAGGAAGAATTTCTGAGAATGTACAATTGGAGCTCGGCATTGTACAGCATTGAAGCACCCTGTTTGAAAATCATAACAGAGAAGAATCGACGCTTTTGAGGTGTGGTGCTACAAAGGAATGTTGAAAATTAAGTGGACTAATAAAGTAAAAAATGACGATGGTCTCCGTAGAATCAGCGAGGAAAGGAAGATACGATACACATTGTTAAGAAGAAGGAACGGAATGAAAGGATACCTGTTAAGCCACTAGGGGATGACTTCCATGGTACTAGAGGGAGCTGTAGATGATAAAATCTCTAGAGGAAGCTGGAGGTTAGAATACTTCCAGCAAACAATGGAGGACGTAGTATGGATTGGTTATTCAGGCATAGGAGAGGAACTCGTGACGGGGCGCATCAAAACAGCAGAAGGGTAACTACTCAAAAAAAAAGTTGTGGAAGTTCTTTCTCTTGAATAAATCACCGAATTTTTCTGAAATTGTGGCCTTGTAATCTTTTGTTTGCTTGTACACCTAAATCACATCTATTTATTTTCGTCCCACTCAGAAATTTCCTTTGAGAAGTGTCGTTTTTCGTCTTACATTGTATGCAGTAGATGCATAAAACTTATTGTGGAACTCAGTTGTAACTTTAAAATTAATACAACGAACTTGTGTCTTCTTACTTGATTAAAAACATTCGTGTAGCAACCTTTTACGGGCATGGATAGATAACGAAAAAAAAAACAATAATAGGATTTCGAACACACGCTGCAGAAAGGGCGAAGCTGCGACGCTAGGCACTTTACCACAACTTTGGTCTACCTTATTTTACGCTTAAAGGCATCTAAATTACTTCGAAAAGTTTGACCGTCGTTTTCTTAGAATCGTTCGGGTATCTACGGAGAAACCGAGACACGTGTTCGCTTATTGTAACCCCTCTTTCACAGAGCGGAGTTTCTGCGAAATCGGGTTACGGCACCTGTCGTATTCTCCTCGTGAGACACGGTTAGCAGCTCAGCCCGAGCCGTGGGAACAACAGCGTTTTCGATATTCTGCTGTAAGTCTTCCAATGTAAGGAGAGGGATCAGACGAAAGACGGCCAGCAGATAGCACTGCCTGTGCTGATTGTCCTCTGCTTAACACCTCATACACCCCACGCACTCGCGACAAGGTTGTTAAAGCGTACAATCGTACATCTACTGTGAGCTGATTCACATATGGATTAAACAGTTACTGGACATATCGGATAGCGGTAGCAGTTTGGTGAAAGAATCGTTTTACGATACGAACAAGGACATTGTATACCACACATAATCTTTGATTACTGCAGCGGCTCTTCATACAAATTGTGAGAATTTTATAACGCATAACCGCGCGTATTCTATCTGTTCACATTCTCTGACAGGCTGATCTAGACCTCATCTGCCGAAATAAAAGAAAAGGGGGACCCAAAACCCCTGATAACCGTTACGGTCAGAAACCACCGGCGGAACGCATCATGCGAAAGTTCATCTAGGTGCTTGAATTCATGCAAAACGGTAAACTGGCATGGATAACGGGGCAGGTTCTTTTTGATAATGTTCGAAATACGATAACTTGATTCCCGCTTGGACAGATAAAAAGAGTTGAGATTTTGTTGGAGTTTATCACCAGGCTTACTTTACTCGAGCTATGTTTTCTGGCGTTCCAACTCTTTTCTCGTAATTGGCGGTTTTTAGTCGCTATAGAGCACGTTTAAAGCCATTTGGCGGTAAGTTTTGCACATTGTTTTCCACGGAGTGTGTTGCGTATAAAAATCAACAATGAAGAAGTGCTCTGTAATCGTGAACGCCATTTTGTGTCACATTCGACTGGTTACTAAACAAGTGTGCACGTCTCACTCGCTTGAACGTAATGCCGCAGCGAAGCACTGGGGGTAGAGCGTGTGGGAGATGAACATAGGCGGCCTTGAACAGCAACTGGTTACTGCATCGAAATCACGGTTTCTGGCATTTTCTACGATGGTCAGTTCTCATTAACAGAGGTCAGTTCCGCGTCATTTTTATAATTATTTTCTAGGTCAGTTTTATTTTGCACACCATGTACAAAAACCAACAGGAAAAAAACGGAATGGAAAACCAAGAACGGAGTTCCCGGAATAGAAGGTTGTAAGACAAGCATTCACTCTTTTTGTCTCACTTCAGTCTACACATCGAAGAGGCAATGGAGGAAATAAAAGATAGGTTCAAGAGAGTGATTAAAATTCAAGGTGGAACGATTAAGATAACAAGCGCCGATAACATTGTTATCGTAAGTGAAAGTGAAGAAGAATAACAAGATCAGTCGAACTGAATAAAAGATCTGATGAATAGAGAATACAGAATGAGAATAAATCGAATAAAGACAGAACTAGTGAGTAGTAGCAGAAGTGAGATTAGCGACGAACTAGTCATCAGCATTACTGATCACGAGGTAGACGATGTTAAGGAGCTGTGCTTCTTGGAAGCAAAATGAAACATGACGGACGGAGCAACGAGGGCATAAAAAGCAGACTAACATAGGAAAAGATGGTATTCCTGCCCGAAAGAAATTTACTAGTGTCAAACACAGTCCCTAGTTTAATGAAGAAATTTTTAAGAAGTATATTTGCAGCGTAGCGGTGTATGGCAGTGAATCGTCGACTGTTGGAAAACCTGAAGAAAATAGGATCGAAGGGTTAGGTAGATTAATGTGATAAAAAATGAGAAGGTTCTGCGCGCAATCGGCGTAGAAAGGAATATATGGAAAACATGACAATCTCAGCTCCGTTTCACAGTATTTAATAGATTTCTCCAGTTATTCATTGACCTTGATGAAGAATGAAAGTATCACTGGAAATTTAAATATCTTAATAGACTAAATAAGATCAGACTGACAAGGGGAAGGCCTCAGACACGGCCAGGTCGCTTGTGTACAACCTAAAACGAAGGAATCTAAGATATTTTGGGTCAACACCCCCGCAATTTTGAGAAAATCGCCCCTAAAGGTTATGACTAGCAATCGACTCAAAATTGGAGGGATCGATAGACAATAGTAAATAGAGCATTTTTTATCATCAGGTATGGGGTCCGCAAACGCAAACTTTTCCAGAAATCGAGGAAAGAAGCTTTTACAATTGCCACTTCTGTACCTACATGGTAAACACTTTTCGACGACAGCGCCCTTAGCGCAACGGCAAAGGTAGCTGGCTGGGAATCAGAAAACCCGGGTTCGAGACTCGTACAAACCTAGCGGATGTTATTCTTTTCGTTTGTATTTTTCAGTAACTCAATTGATAGGGATAGGATGGTTAATAAGGTAAGTAAATCAATAAGGAATGATACTAATAATGTAGGCATACTAATTTCCCAAACGCCGTGAGTTAGTAAAGTATTAAACTTTTGAACCTTGTTATATGAAAACAACTTCGAGTAAGAGTGCTGCGAATTCCTCACGAGGGATCACAGATAGCCAACCGCGTGACGCTTGTTTACCACGAGCCACGGGACAGAATGCGCGCGCGGATAGTTATGTTGTCCCGGTTGCCTCTTCGTCATATCATACTTGTGAACCTGCAAGAGTGAAGGTGTCCAGCACGAGCCTTATAGAAGTCAATCTGAAAGGGTTGTTTTCCGTCATTAGGATGCCGCGAACGTCTCGGATAGATGTACTGATTTTTCCATCGCTAATGCGCCGAATGAAATACGTTTTTGAATGAATACAGTGTTCTTCCGTAAGTAACATATGACGAAGATCACCCGACGTGCACAGTAAAAGTAATACCGCCAAACTGCACACCTGTGTGCCAGCTGTGTGATGTTTATTTCTATCGCCAGGTTAAAAACTTTATTTCCAGGCTTCAGAATTGCAGTGTGCTTCTGGAAACCCAGCGGCGATGGCACAACCGTACGGATGCAATAACTTTTCACAGCATAATTCATAGCCAACTTTCAGCACCGAATTTTCAGGCAATGATATCGCATGCGTGGTACGCAACAATATTAATTACCGAAAAAGACATACACTCCTGGAAATGGAAAAAAGAACACATTGACACCGGTGTGTCAGACCCACCATACTTGCTCCGGACACTGCGAGAGGGCTGTACAAGCAATGATCACACGCACGGCACAGCGGACACACCAGGAACCGCGGTGTTGGCAGTCGAATGGCGCTAGCTGCGCAGCATTTGTGCACCGCCGCCGTCAGTGTCAGCCAGTTTGCCGTGGCATACGGAGCTCCACGCAGTCTTTAACAATGGTAGCATGCCGCGACAGCGTGGACGTGAACCGTATGTGCAGTTGACGGACTTTGAGCGAGGGCGTATAGTGGGCATGCGGGAGGCCGGGTGGACGTACCGCCGAATTGCTCAACACGTGGGGCGTGAGGTCTCCACAGTACATCGATGTTGTCGCCAGTGGTCGGCGGAAGGTGCACGTGCCCGTCGACCTGGGACCGGACCGCAGCGACGCACGGATGCACGCCAAGACCGTAGGATCCTACGCAGTGCCGTAGGGGACCGCACCGCCACTTCCCAGCAAATTAGGGACACTGTTGCTCCTGGGGTATCGGCGAGGACCATTCGCAACCGTCTCCATGAAGCTGGGCTACGGTCCCGCACACCGTTAGGCCGTCTTCCGCTCACGCCCCAACATCGTGCAGCCCGCCTCCAGTGGTGTCGCGACAGGCGTGAATGGAGGGACGAATGGAGACGTGTCGTCTTCAGCGATCAGAGTCGCTTCTGCCTTGGTGCCAATGATGGTCGTATGCGTGTTTGGCGCCGTGCAGGTGAGCGCCACAATCAGGACTGCATACGACCGAGGCACACAGGGCCAACACCCGGCATCATGGTGTGGGGAGCGATCTCCTACACTGGCCGTACACCACTGGTGATCGTCGAGGGGACACTGAATAGTGCACGGTACATCTAAACCGTCATCGAACCCATCGTTCTACCATTCCTAGACCGGCAAGGGAACTTGCTGTTCCAACAGGACAATGCACGTCCGCATGTATCCCGTGCCACCCAACGTGCTCTAGAAGGTGTAAGTCAACTACCCTGGCCAGCAAGATCTCCGGATCTGTCCCCCATTGAGCATGTTTGGGACTGGATGAAGCGTCGTCTCACGCGGTCTGCACGTCCAGCACGAACGCTGGTCCAACTGAGGCGCCAGGTGGAAATGGCATGGCAAGCCGTTGCACAGGACTACATCCAGCATCTCTACGATCGTCTCCATGGGAGAATAGCAGCCTGCATTGCTGCGAAAGGTGGATATACACTGTACTAGTGCCGACACTGTGCATGCTCTGTTGCCTGTGTCTATGTGCCTGTGGTTCTGTCAGTGTGATCATGTGATGTATCTGACCCCAGGAATGTGTCGATAAAGTTTCCCCTTCCTGGGACAATGAATTCACGGTGTTCTTATTTCAATTTGCAGGAGTGTATTTTTAAATGCAAACCAAGTTTTTTTTCCGCCGACTCTTCGGAAGGAACAGTGTAGCGGTCGAAAGATTGCATTCATTATATGTTCTTGGTGCCGTGAGTATATTTGTTTCGAATGTTTATGTGACAAGTACCATCCATCTAGTTGTTCGAAGAAAAGTGAGGTCACGTAACAGTGACTAGAAGAGCCATTGTAAAATGACCTGGAGTAACATTTTAGTTGTTTACTATCCCAAGAGGCTTGAGAAATTTATTTGCCTACCTTATGATTATCATTCCTTATTGATACTTACCTTATTAACCCTCCTATCCCTATCAATTGAGATATGGAAAAATACAAACGAAAGGAATGACATCCGCTAGGTTTCTTCGAGATTCGAACCCGAGTTCTCCGATTCCCAGCCAGTTACCTTGGCCGTTTTTTTCCGTTCGTTGTATCTGCTCGGGGCGGACGTCGTAAGACACCCGTTCCAGTTCGTCGTTGACCTATTAACTCAGTTTTTTTTATTACAGAGAGCAGCTAACCCTCTGACCGCAGACGCTGAGTTACCGTGCCGGCCGTTGAGCTATCGGCGCTGTCGGTGAACAGTGTGTACCATTTGGGTACAGAGGCGGCAGTTGTAAAAGTTTCTTACCTCGATTTCTGGAAAAGTACGCTTTTTCGGACCCCATACCTGATGATGAAAAATGCTCTATGCAATTATCTATCGATCCCGCCAATTTTGTATCGATTGCTCGTCATAGCATTCAGGGGTGATTTTCTCAAAAACGCGGGGGTGTTGACCCAAAATATCTTAGATTTCTTCGTCTTAGGTTGTACACAAGCGACCTGCCAAATTTGAGCCGAATTGGTTGGCCGTGTCTGAGGCCTTCCCCTTGTGAGTGCTTTCCGTGTGATAAAGGCTCTTTCATACACCCTCTTTTGTGACTCTTCAAGCTTTCCCGGCGGATATGTTGTAAGTAGTCTTCACGGGTTTGCCGCCGGATCACGTTGTGCAAATTCCACAGTATTTCCTCGGAGCAGCTGTCCGACATCTTCAGGTGGCCGGCCGCGGTGGTCTAGCGGTTCTAGGCGCTCAGTCAGGAACCGCGCGACTGCTACGGTCGCAGGTTCGAATCCCGCCTCGGGCATGGATGTGTGTGATGTCCTTAGGCTAGTTAGGTTTAAGTAGTTCTAAGTTCTAGGGGACTTATGACCACAGATGTTGAGTCCCATAGTGCTCAGAGCCATTTGAACCATCTGAACCATTTGAACCATCTGAATGTTCAGGTGGTTCAACCTTGCTGGTGGCTAGGTACGACTGACGGTAACCGCACGTCGACGCCCCGTTTCTTGAACACCCCCGGAGAATGCCCAGGTGTGGAAATCGCGCATGCGCAATGATTTTCAGATAGATGGTGCCATACTCAGACCGAAAATCGCAGAGCGGCTCTCGTGTGGGAGCGCTGTACGCTGCGTTTACCGACAGGGCGGCCAGACGTTCCTCACCAAAGACCGGACTAGACCAATGATATGACGGGTCTGTTATCGAAAAGTCTTGATTTTCGCATAGTGATTTAATAGCAGCAAATGAAGAGTTCCAGGCTGTGCTCAGTTGAAATCCCGCATCCTTGCTGATGAAATAATCTATTGGGTCCTCTCGTAGGCAAGTGCAACCATCACATTCGAAACTCTGAAGATTTCATAGGTCGCCTGAAAACTCTCAGAGTGCAATCGTCGGATCTGTTAGTAAGTTTCGATGTTGTGTCTTTATTTACAAAGGTGCCCTTTCAGTGTTCCTAGGAGCTTATTAGCAACATGTTTGAGGAGGGCATAGTAGCATTATTTAAACATGTGCTTACTTCAACACACTTCTTGTTTCATGACCAATATTTTGAAGAAGTGGGCGGTGTCGCCATGGGAAGCCCTCTGTCTTCTATGGTGGCCAATTATTTTATGGAGGACTCTGAAGAAATGGCGCTACAGTCAGCCACTCTTAATCCCTCTTCTTTTCTGCGGTACGTGGATGATAAATTTTTAGTGTGGTCTCATGGACTTGATACACTACCTACGTTTCTTCAGCATATGAATTCGCTCCATCCGAATATAGACTTCACAATGGAAGTGGAATAAGATGGTACTTTACCTTTTCTTAATGTTTCGGTACGAAGAAAATCAGATGGGACCTTGGGACACAGCGTCTACCACAAGCCAACGTATATACACTCCTGGAAATGGAAAAAAGAACACATTGACACCGGTGTGTCAGACCCACCATACTTGCTCCGGACACTGCGAGAGGGCTGTACAAGCAATGATCACACGCACGGCACAGCGGACACACCAGGAACCGCGGTGTTGGCCGTCGAATGGCGCTAGCTGCGCAGCATTTGTGCACCGCCGCCGTCAGTGTCAGCCAGTTTGCCGTGGCATACGGAGCTCCATCGCAGTCTTTAACACTGGTAGCATGCCGCGACAGCGTGGACGTGAACCGTATGTGCAGTTGACGGACTTTGAGCGAGGGCGTATAGTGGGCATGCGGGAGGCCGGGTGGACGTACCGCCGAATTGCTCAACACGTGGGGCGTGAGGTCTCCACAGTACATCGATGTTGTCGCCAGTGGTCGGCGGAAGGTGCACGTGCCCGTCGACCTGGGACCGGACCGCAGCGACGCACGGATGCACGCCAAGACCATAGGATCCTACGCAGTGCCGTAGGGGACCGCACCGCCACTTCCCAGCAAATTAGGGACACTGTTGCTCCTGGGGTATCGGCGAGGACCATTCGCAACCGTCTCCATGAAGCTGGGCTACGGTCCCGCACACCGTTAGGCCGTCTTCCGCTCACGCCCCAACATCGTGCAGCCCGCCTCCAGTGGTGTCGCGACAGGCGTGAATGGAGGGACGAATGGAGACGTGTCGTCTTCAGCGATCAGAGTCGCTTCTGCCTTGGTGCCAATGATGGTCGTATGCGTGTTTGGCGCCGTGCAGGTGAGTGCCACAATCAGGACTGCATACGACCGAGGCACACAGGGCCAACACCCGGCATCATGGTGTGGGGAGCGATCTCCTACACTGGCCGTACACCACTGGTGATCGTCGAGGGGACACTGAATAGTGCACGGTACATCCAAACCGTCACCGAACCCATCGTTCTACCATTCCTAGACCGGCAAGGGAACTTGCTGTTCCAACAGGACAATGCACGTCCGCATGTATCCCGTGCCACCCAACGTGCTCTAGAAGGTGTAAGTCAACTACCCTGGCCAGCAAGCTCTCCGGATCTGTCCCCCATTGAGCATGTTTGGGACTGGATGAAGCGTCGTCTCACGCGGTCTGCACGTCCAGCACGAACGCTGGTCCAACTGGGGCGCCAGGTGGAAATGGCATGGCAAGCCGTTCCACAGGACTACATCCAGCATCTCTACAATCGTCTCCATGGGAGAATAGCAGCCTGCATTGCTGCGAAAGGTGGATATACACTGTACTAGTGCCGACATTGTGCATGCTCTGTTGCCTGTGTTTATGTGCCTGTGGTTCTGTCAGTGTGATCATGTGATGTATCTGACCCCAGGAATGTGTCAATAAAGTTTCCCCTTCCTGGGACAATGAATTCACGGTGTTCTTATTTCAATTTCCAGGAGTGTAGATTTATGTCTGCAGGCCACAAGCTGCCATCACCCTACACAGTACGGTAGTGCATTACCTACTTTAGTTCATAGAACACACCTGGTATCTGATTCTGAAAGCCTGTCAAGTGAAATGCAGCATCATTTGAAGAGAGTGTTCCGACGAAAGGGTTACTCTGAGAGACAGATACGTAATGCATTCAGGCCCAGGCGACTTCAATATGCAGCAGAATGAAGATACGAAGACACCCACCAATTTGGCTTTCTTGTCGTATTTTGGTGACATGTCGTCAAGAATCGGAAGAGTCCTAGGAAGATATGGCATTAAGTGTGTTTTTCAACCATCTAAAAAACTGAGAAACCTGTTGGGTTCCGTTAATGATGGTCTTGGCCTGAGGAAATGTAGTATGTACAAGATTCCTTGTCAATGTGAGGCAGCATATATAGGTCAGACACGTCGCACAGTACAATAACGCTGCGATGAACGTCAGCGTCATACACGCCTACACGCCTTCGTCATCCGGAAAAGTCGGCAAGTGCGGAATACTGTCCGAATACAGAACATCGCACGATTTATGAAAAAACGGAAGTTCTATCCCCGGCACCATCTTTCTGGGACTGCGTCATTAAGGAAGCAGTACATATCCGTACAGCTGATAATTTCATCAACAGGGATGTGGCATTTCAACTCAGCACAGCCTGGAAACCTGCATTAGCTGCTATTAAATCACGACGCGAAAATAAAGACTTTTCGTTAACAAACCCGTTGTAACATTGGTTTAGTACAGTCTTTGGTGAGTAACGTCTGGCCGCACTGTTAGTAAACGCAGCGTACAGCGCTCACACACGACAGTCTCTCTGCGATTTTCGGTTGGAGTATGGCACCATCTATCTGCAAATCATTGCGCATGCGCAATTTCCGCACCTGCGCATTCTCCGGGAGAGTTCTAGAAACGGGGCGTCGACGTGCGGATACCGTCCGTCGTACCTAGCCACCAGCAAGGTTGAACCACCTGAAGATGTCGGACAGTTGCTCCGAAGAAATATTGCGGAACGTGCACTACGTGATCCGGAGGCAAACCCGTGAAGACTATTTACGTCCTTTTGAGTTGGGACTGTCAATTAAATTAGATCTCTCAGTGTCTTGTGTACAGCCGTTGTCGTCCTGTTGCAAAATTTAAACACTTCAAGTAAAATACGTCAGAGGTTGAAAATACCGCTACAGTTGTAAGGTTCTTTTGTGTAACTGACGACCGGTTTCGGGCTCTTATAGCCCATCTTCAGGTGTCGTAACTTTCTGCTGTGAGCGCGGCGGTGGACGAGTACGAGACTACGTGTAGCATCAACTAGCGCAGAGACTCCGTGCTCTGCGCTCGTTTGTAGCACACCGCCTCTTGTACTCGTCCACCGCGGCGCTCGGGGTCACAGCACCAAGTTACGACACCTGAAGATGGGCGTATAAGGGCCCTAAACCGGTCGTGTGTTAAATAAAAGAACCTTACAGCTGTAGCGGTACTTTCAACCTCTGTTATAGTGCTCAGATGCAGATGTTCCCCCTACAGGATTGTGTATAAAAATTATGTGTAGGCATTCGAACTGTATCAAGTCAGTGGTATTAGAAAACTGAAGCTGTAACTACTGTTATTGTTGTTGTTGTTGTTTCTTTCGTTGGACTATTTAGTCTGAAGACTGGTTTCATGCAGCGTATTCTGCCCAGTCCTGATCATCTGTAAATAACTCTTGCAAACTACACTGCTGGCCACCGTAAAAGCAACACCAAGAAAGACAAGAGGTAGCACAACACAATTTATTTTGTAGATAACATGTTGACCAAGTATCAAATGATTACGTTTACAGACGTCTGTGACATGTGGTTCCTGCCAGAATCAGTAGCCAGACTAGCCGCCATTGTTGGGGATCACCGCTGCCACACGTCTCGGCATTGAGTCAAAGAGACGTTGGATGTGTTCCTGGGGTACAGCAGCCCAAGCAGCTTCCACACGTTGGCAAGGATCATCTGGTGTGGTAGCTGGGGATGTAATCTGGGTCACTCGTTGAGCAACCATGGACCACATGTTTTCTATCCGCGAAAGATCCGGAAAGCGAGCCGGCCAGGGAAGCAATTCAATCTGGTTATTTACGAAGAACCTTTGGACAATGCGTGCCACGTGTGGTCGCGCATTATCCTGTTGAAATATGGCTGTGGCCGAGCCCTGAAAGTAAGGAAGGACAACTGGCTCCAGCACCTCGGATATGTAGCGCCGGCTATTTAAAGTACCGGCAATGCGTACTAGAGGCGTGCGAGAGTAATATCCAATACCGCCCCATACCATAATACCCGGTGCAAGACCAGTGTGGCGGTGCATAATGCAGCTGTCCAGCATCCTCTCTCCACGGTGTCTCCACACTCGAATCCGACCATCGTGGTGCTGCAGACAGAAGCGTGCCTCGTCAGTAAAGACAACGTCATTCCATTCTGCCGTCCACATCCGTCTGTCATCACACCATTGGCGACGGAGACGTCTGTGGTTCTGCGTCAATGGCAGACGAAGCAATGGACGTCTTGCGGACAGACCACTCTGCTGTAAACGGCGTCGAATGGTACGCGCAGACACTGGATGAAGCGTTACAGACGCAATGTGCTGTGCTATGGTTCGGGATGTCACTGAGCGATCCGTCACTGCCATGCGCACAATTTGCCTATCAGCACGTGCAGTGGTGCACCGAGGTGAATGCGATCGACCACGTCGGTCCGTCGTACCCTCCTGCATCCAACGGTCACATATCCGCATTACAGTTGTTTGGTTTCGTCCAACACGACTAGCGATTTCTCTGTATGATAATCCACAATCTCGGTAAGCCACTATCCTTCCTCTGTCAAACTCGGATACTTGATCAAAAGATGTTCGCTGTTGTCTACGAGGCATAACTGATCGTCTTGTGAAACAACCACAAGGTAAACACACGTGCCGAACGTACACTCGTCGAAATCGCCAAGCCTTAAATGGCGCTATGAGGTGGCGCCACAGGCGCGCGTTATGTGCGTCTGCGCTGAAATTCTAATCAGTTGCATATCTCATCGCTGCAAACCCATGGTGTAAATTTCACTTGATTCGGAGGCTTCCTTCAGGGTGTTGCATTTACAGTGGCCAGCAGTGTACATCCATTTGAATCTGGTTACTGTATGCATGCCGTCCACAATTCCCCCCCCCCCTGCCCCAGCGTCACTTAATCACTTAGTTGATCATATCCTAACGTCTCAGGACGTCTCTTACCAATCTTTCCCTCGTATCCACACTGGGTCAGAATGTAATTTTTTTTGGATTTAGCAATTTTAATGCTTAAAGATAGCCGGATACTATTCCAAACGCCACCCCTTTCCTGCACAAATCGGAATTTATGCATACCTGTCTGCATCTAGTGTTATCCCACGAAGGAGTGTGCGAACGGTTTCTAAATGTTTTCGAATGGTGTACCTCAGGCAGAACGTGGATACCAGTTCCATATTGACTTGGTCGTATGTGGAAAATCATACAGCCTTCAAATACTTTCAGAAAAGGTTTCCTGACCTTTAAATTTATCTTAGACACTAACGAATTCTTTTCCAAAAGTGCCTTTCTTCCTGTAGCCAATGTACATACTATCCCATCTCTACTTCAGCCATCATCAGTTATTTTTCTGTCAAAATAGCTGAATTTGTATCTTTTGTACTTTCTATGCAGTGTAACTTTTCAGCTTTATGAAACTATTAGTGTAATTTTGTCAACTCTTAAACTTTTACAAGGAGTGTTTCCACTTCAGTCTTAGTGCGTACCTGAAATAATTTAATGCTCGCTTGTAGCTGTGTATAATCATTACTAATTTTGTATATGAAGCTTATGTGTACAAAGAATTGAGTCCATAATTACGTACATTAGCATTCTCCCTGGAGGCACCACCTTATCGTAGCACTGTCCGTGCGGGTGGGAGAGTTTGCGTGTTCCTGTGATGCTGAGAGCTATACCGGTGGTAGCGTAGCTACTGGCAGGTTCTACCTAGCCGGTCAGGTCTCAGCAGAGGAGCCAGACGAAGTGTGCCTCACAACGACCTACTGTCCTTTCCTCCCTTTCCCTTCCAGTCCCTTCCCTTTCCTTCTTCCCTTCTGTCAGTCTCTTCATCGGCGTAGGAGGCGGGTAATATCGATAGGTAAAAACTCACGGCTTCTGTACCGACGAAGCAAGGCACCTGTGATCTGCTTTAAGGGCGTATGTCAGGATACTTCCAGTGGCATATGGCCATTCACTGCATCCCCTGCCTCTTGCCAGTCGTATCGGCCCTACGATCCACTGCCAACCAGAGGCGGAGGACGAGAGAGTGGATCTGCATCTGCGCAACTGCTTGTCCACTTTAAATACCTTCACGCGCAGATGACTCCGGCAAAGTTTCAATGGACTATGAGTTTTGAAAGTCCTGCGGCGATGGAGTACTGATGGTGAGGCAAGGGTTTGGTGTACCTGAACCTTAGTTGGTGCTCTGCACGTTAGGCGGTCAGACAGTGATGGTCGTTCTGGTACTCGTGAGAGACGGGAGGACTGGTTCGGCAGCTCGTCAGACGACAAAGCAGCCCTATTTAGGATCGCTCTGCTTTCCCTAATCCAGGGAGGGGCCAAAAAAAGGTGGCCTAAATATAGCGCGTCTCAACCCAGCACAAGTGGCAAACTGCGGTCACTTGTTCACTAACATATGCGGCCAAAAAAATAACAAAATAAACAGTTACCTTAAATATTTAATGATTGGAGTCTGGAACGTCCGTACTTTACAGGATAACGACCATAATCAGTGCCCAGAGAGAAAGACAGGACTTATCAAAAACGGCTCTGAGCACTATGGGACTCAACTGCTGAGGTCATTAGTCCCCTAGAACTTAGAACTAGTTAAACCTAACTAACCTAAGGACATCACAAACAGCCATGCCCGAGGCAGGATTCGAACCTGCGACCGTAGCGGTCTTGCGGTTCCAGACTGCAGCGCCTTTAACCGCACGGCCACTTCGGCCGGCCAGGACTTATCGCAAGGGAATTGGCTAGATATAACATCGACATTACCGCCATAAGTGAAACACATCTTAGTGACTCTGGACAGTTATGTGAACCGCTCGGAGGTTATACCTACTACTGGAGTGGAAAATCATCCACTGAAAGGGCGGAAAGTGGGGTAGGCTTTGCCATACGCAATAAATTGGCATGTTCACTAACAGAACTCCCTAAAGGTATCAGTGACACAATAATAACACTCAGACTTCACCTGGCATCCAAGAAATATCTTCACTTGATCAATGTATACGCACCTACATTGCCATCTCCGGATGAAGAGAAGAACAAGTTCTCCCAAGACCTCCGACATGTCCTTAGGGTTATTCCTTCTGCAGATAAACTTCTGTTACTTGGTGATTTTAATGCTCGTGTTGGGAATGATTTCAGTGCTTGGAATGGAGTCCTCGGTCGCCATGGGATTGGAAAATGCAACTCGAATGGTTTGGATTTTCTAACTCTATGTGCCGAGTTTGAACTCTGTCTGACAAATACATAATTTCGTCTGCCTGAAAAATATGAAACGACATGGATGCATCCGCGATCTAAACACTGGCACCTTCTGGATTATGTGATAGTACGGAAAAAAGATCTTGGTGACGTACTGGTCACACGTGCAATGAGAGGCGCTCAGGGATGGACACACCATCGACTCGTGAGGTCCAAATTAAAGATAACTTTGAAGGCACCACGCCGTGCTTCACACAAAATACCAACAAAATTGTCCTGCAAAATCTTGGCCAATGATCAGACTATGAGAGCAAAACTGGATGAAAAATTTGGTGTCGATGGCCTTTTGATATCTGAATCTGCCCCTGCAGATGAACAGTGGAGTGCATACACTAGCAGACTGCGTGGCTGTGCTTCAGAAGTCTTGGGAAAGCCTTAGAAGAAGCACCAGGACTGGTTTGACGACTCAGATCCAGAGATCAGAAAGCTAATTAATGATTTCAGAACCTCTCTTCGCACCCCTGATGATAACAAGCGTAGAGCAGCGCATTACAATCTGAAAGTGAAGGTACGTGCTCTCAAAGACAGTTGGTGGGCAAATAAAGCAAATGAAATACAGTTATATGCCGACTCACACCAAACGGGCAGATTCTTTGAGTCCCTGAAAACTATCTTTGGTCCAAGAGTTGGGAAGATAGCACCAGTCTATAAGAAAGATAAAAGTTGTCGGCTGACGCAACAGAGTGACATCTTGTCTCGGTGGGCGGAACATTTTAATGACGTTCTTAATCCCGACCATCAGACAACCGATATTCCATACATAGAAGCACTTGAAGACCTGCCAGTTGAGGAACAACTTGCGGATGCACCTTCCTACGATGAATTCATTTCAGCACTGGCTAAGCTGAAAAATGTCAAAACAGCAGGATTAGATAACTTGCCATCAGAGCTATATAAATATGGGGGGCCAAACATCAAGAAACCATTGTTTGCTCTGATCTTAAGGATTTGGGAGTATGAAATGATTCCACAAGACTGGAAAGATGCTTGTATTTCCAAGATCTATAAAGGCAAGGGTGACATATCAGACTGCAGCTCCCACAGGGGCATTTCTCTTCTCTCAGCAGCGGTTAAAGTCCTTGCCCACATAATTAACACCCGGTTAACACACTTTGCAGAAAAACTGCTACCAGAGACCCAGTGTGGCTTTCGCCCAAACAGAAGCACAGTGGATGCCGTATTTGTTGTCAAAAAATGCAAGAGAAAAGCTTAGAGCAACATCGGCCTTTGTTCATGTGCTTTGTAGACCTGGAAAAAGCTTTTGGTCGTGTCCCACGGGAAGCTCTCTGGATCATACTAAAGAAAACTGGGTGCCCTGACAAAATTGTCAGTTTGATTCGGCAGTTTCATGAAAACATGATGGCAAAAATCCGCCATGAGGACAAGCTCTCAGAACAGTTTCCCGTGACATGTGGTGTAAAACCAGGCTGTGTTCTGGCTCCCACACTCTTCTCACTTTACTTCGCAGTTGTTATGAGAGTCGCAACCAAAGCCTGTAGTAATCAAATTAGTCTCGACATAAGGACAGACAAAAGTGTCTTTAACATCTCTCGCCTCAGAACAAAAAGTCGCGTAACCAAACTATCCATCTTAGAGATTCTCTACGCGGATGATGTATGCATGATGGCTAATTCTTGCGAAACTCTTCAGACTTACATAAATCTGCTAAATGCCTGCTGCAGAATATTTGGCTTAGCCATTAGCATCACTAAGACGCAAGTTCTCAAACAGCCACTTAGAGGTCTTAATGCAGATGACTCCAGTATTGAGATAAATAACAAACCCTTGCAAAATGTGTCAAATTTCAAATACCTGGGAAGCCAAATTAGGAGTGACAACAGCCTGACAACGGAAATCGCAGCGCGTATAGCCAGCGCAGCCTCAGCCTTCGGTAAGCTTAATGACCGAGCATGGAAATCACATGATCTCAAACTACAAACAAAAATTGCAGTCTACAAAGCAGTAGTATTATCCACCTTACTCTATGCCTCGGAAACCTGGTGCTGTTACAAAGCTGACATTAAGAAGTTAGATAAATTCCATCTTCGATGTCTGAGATCAATTCTGCGCATCAAATGGGAAGACCGTGTCCCAAACACGGAGATTTTGCGCCGCGTGGAACTGGCTGGTATTGAAGCTTTAATAATGAAACATCAACTGAGATGGACTGGTCACATAGTACGCATGGATGACAGTAGGCTACCTAAAGCGGTGTTCTACTCGCAGCTCTCGTGCGGGAAGAGGAGGAAAGGTGGTCAACACCTGCGATATAAAGACACCATTAAACGCCACCTTGCAGCCTGTGGCATTCCCAGCCACCGTTGGGAGGAGCTAGCATTGCGCCGATCGGAGTGGCGATCAACTGTACATAAGAGCATCGAACAATTCGAGCAAAAGCGTCTAATGAACCTGGATGCTAAAAGAGAGCTCCGAAAATCTCAGCTCAAGCCTGTCTACACGTATACTTACAACTCTGCTGTTCAACTTCACTGTGCTTCATGCAACAGGATATTCAAAGCGAAATTCGGATTCGCGAGCCACATCCGAGCCTACCACAACAAGGACAGAGAAGACTGACGGAGTCGCTGTCGCCGGACACGGCGAGGAGGACGTCATCATCATCACATTACTTGTAATGTTTATGAACAATATTCATATTACCAATACATGTGATAACTGTATTGCTATCTGGACTTGATAGATAATGTCAATATTTGGATCTTTAATAGAAAACAGTTACACAACCTCTAAATGACACTGAAAAGCCAAACAAACTGGTACTCACAACTAATATCGTGTAGGGCCCCCGCAAGCACACGGAAGTGCCGCAGCACATCGTGGCATGGACTCGACTAATGTCAGAAGTAGCGCTGGAGGGAACTGACACCACGAATCCTGCAGGGCTGTCCGTAGATCCGTAGGAGTACGGGGAGGGGGGGGGGGGGAGGGTGGAGATCTTGGAAATCTCTTCAGAACAGCACATTGCAAGGCATCCCAGATATGTTCAATAACGTTTATGTCTGGGGAGTTTTGTGGCCAGCGGAACTGTTTAAACTCAGAAGAGTGTTTCTGGAGCCACTGTGTAGCAATTCTGTGGGTGTGGGTTACCCCATTGTCCTGCTGGAATTTCCCAAGTCCGTCGGAATGCACAATCCACATGAATGGATGCAGGTGATTAGACAGGATGCTTACGTACGTATCACCTGTCAGAGTCGTACAAGGCGTATCAGGAGTCCACTATCACTCCAACTGCACACACCCCACACCATTACAGAGCCTCCACCTGCTTGAACAGTCCCCTGTTGACATGCAGGTTCTCCCCATACCCGTACACGTCGACCCGCTCGGTACAGTTTGAAGCGAGACTCGTCCGACGAGGCAACATGTTTTCCATTCATCAGAAGTCTGGTGTCGGAGATGACGGGCCCAGGCGAGGCGTACAGCTTTGTGTCGCGCAGTTATCAAGGCTGCACGAGTGGGCCTTCGGCTCCGAAAGCCCATATCGACGGTTTGCAGCCTTACAGTTGTTGATGCCCTAGTACTGAAATCTGCAGCAATTTGCGGAAGGGTTGCACTTCTGCCACGTTGAACAATTCTCTTCAGTCGACGTTGGTCCCATTCATGCCGTATCTTTTTCCGGCCGCAGTGATGTCGGAGAGTTGATATTTTACCGGATTCCTGATATTCACGCTACACTCGTGAAATGGTCGTATGGGAAAATCTCCACTTCAACGCTGCCTCGGAGATGCTATGTCCCATCGCTCGTGTACCGACTGTAACACTTCGTTCAAACTCACTTAAATCTTGATAACCTGCCTTTGTAGCATCAGTAACCGATCTATCTGGTAACTGCGGCAGACACTTGTTGTCTTCTATAGGCTTTTCCAACAGCAGCGCTATATTCTTACCTGTACATATCTCTGTATTTGAATACGGATGCTTATACCAGCTTCTCTGGCGCTTCAGTGTACATAATATCAGGTAACATACCGTACCACCGATTGCTTCACTGAATGTAATTTGAATTGACAGTCACTGTTCCCAAGGTGCACAGGACAATGTTTTAATCTGGCCCTTATAAACACTTTGCTTACGTGTGCGACAGCGGATTATTCGGCAATTGCGATGCAATCGCATTTATCTAGTAAAGGCAGAAAGACATTGCCCTGCTATTACCGTTACTTAAATACAACATGCGGAATGCACTGCAAATAATAATCGAATCTCGCGAGCTGCAGTGCCAGTCCTAAATGCGACTATTAATTAGGAACGTTTAAATAGGCACTTGGACGCAGAGGCTTAATGTGGAAGAATTTCAAAATTCACTGCAGTTCAACTTTGTCTTCATTAGTATAAATTAAAAGGTGTGAACTTATCTCCATAACTCGACATTGTAATTGCCAAATTGTTATCATTTGGAAATAAACAGTGAATTTATCAGGTTAACTCTTTAGACAAATCTTTCATGAAAACTAATTCTTTAAAGAAGATTTAGAATCACTATTAATAATGAAAATGGATATCGAATGCTGTATTTCTGACCTAAGTTCATGCTTTTATGAGATATTTGAAGCAACAGTATTGCAAACAAACAATGCAAGTTACGAAAATTCGTAAGGCACAAAATGTTCCCTACAGACATCAGACTTCCTGCAGTTCTAGCGCATCCCGTAAGTTACCTTTCTTTAACACGTACCACGATGTACCAAATTCATTCCGAAATCAGGCCTCCAAACGTGAGCCGGGCAGAGTGGCCGAGCGGTTCTAGGCGCTACAGTCAGGAACCGCGCGACCGCAACTGTCGCAGGTTCGCATCCTGCCTCGGGCATGGATGTGTGTGATGTCCTTAGGTTAGTTAGGTTTAAGTAATTCTAAGTTCTAGAAGACTGATGACCTCAGAAGTTAAGTCCCATAGTGCTCAGAGCCATTTGAACCATTCCAAACCTGTACAGACCCCTACTTCAGCCAACGGTAGGCACTGAAGTCCCTCTCACATGCAGACTGACTACCTGACAAAATATGAACTTTGGAATCGGGAGAGTCTCCTTTATACATGTACTCGGTAAAAGTGTTAATGTTGCACGTATCACAAACAAATGTGGCACTTATAATGCCTTTCAAACTCATCTATTACGTTTTGTTTCGTTTCATATTGTAGGGGCCTGGGTTCAGACCTGTGTTGTCGGGATGACGGAGAGTAGGCTGCAGTGGAACAGGTCGGTCGACATGCTGGGCGTTAACAATACAACATTATCGGAACAAGAGTTAATTGCACTAAGGATTATAGTAGTGTATTTTTGTCTGAGAATAAAGGTGGAAGACAGCTGGGCAAACGGTAGCAGTAAATCACAGTTTCGGCCTCATAGGTGGTGTATTGCAAAGAAATTCACAGGAAGCCTCAGAAACCCGAGTATTTATTACTGTTCGGCTAAGGCAATGACGTCATGCCTGGCTTTCCATTGACCGAATGTGATCTACTTTTACAGGCTCATCAGCGACCTTCCCCCCTGCTATGCAAGAATGGCTTTAAGGGTTTCGGCTTGTTGACTTTCTGCCATATCAGGAAGTTGATAGGTGTTTTTATGAAACTTTTACTCTCTCTTCCAAAATTAAGCAGTGCTTTCAGAATGACGTTGTCTTCTCCTCGCTGAGGTCATGTTGATGGTTTTCGATTCAGGTTTCTCGCTCATGTGAGGTAGAACTATATCTTCTGGGTTTGGTCAGCTATTCGCAACGCTGGTCTTCTGCCTGTTTGCCGTTCTGATCTTCCTCACCCTAGTCCTGTATCTACTACATGACAAATGGATTTGTTATTTATTGCAGATCCATGGTGCTAGGTTTTTTTCATCTCTAGTCGTAGGTCACACTTCTCTTTGTCTTGCGTTGTATAAGGGCTACGTCACACTTCCCTTGCCGGCCGGGGTGGCCGAGCGGTTCTAGGCGCTACAGTCTGGAACCGCGCTACCGCTACGGTCGCAGGTTCGAATCCTGCCCCGGGCATGGATGTGTGTGATGTCCTTAGGTTAGTTAGGTTTAAGTAGTTTCGTAGTTCTAGGGGACTGATGACCTTAGAAGTTAAGTCCCATAGTGCTCAGAGCCATTTTGAACACTTCCCTTTCTCTTACGCTGCGTAAGGGCAATGTGTCGTTTGTTCGTATCTAAATGATTGTCTTCCTGATGTACTGTGTATGTATTGCAGTACTCTTCTTTAGATTACTTCATAGTTCACAGTTTGGTACGTCACCTACCCATCCGTCCGCCTACAAGATTTCTTACTTTCATGATAATGTTGGTTATGACCTTTTCCATACGATATTTCAATATTTCCTGCTTAATCGGAATTCATTACGCTATATTACATTAGCCTCACAGGTGTGGTCATTAAAATGTTCTTATTAAAAGGGTCTCACGTTATGAATCTGTATTTGCCACATTATAATTATCTAGCCTTATATTCTTGTTTTATTAGTTATTAGGACTTGAAACATGGTAATACATGTAGTTAACGTGAGGTTGGCCTCCAGGAACTTGTTTTATGTTTCACTGTTGATAAAGATTTTACCTTCAGATTGTCCTCATCAGTATCCGACTGTGTCTGTTTTGCCCCGATGATTTACAGGCATTGACATTAATATAATAGCGTCTGTATGCAGGCTGTTCTATTTACCTTGACCACCCTAAATAACTGTTTGTCCAGATGTAAATTACAAAATGTTTCACTCAATTGTTCATTAACAGTCAGGGGACATCAATCAGCATGATTGCCTTCGTTGTAGCTTTGTTTTTTACAAAGATATGAGCAGCGGTTAGCACGTGCTTGTGTTCCATTACCCCGACTACCTGCACTAAGCGCTGGGAGCGTCAACGTCAGTGTTGTGTTATGTAACTAATAACGTTGTGTTTCAGTGAATGGTACACTGTGACACGTTTTTGAATAGGTCTTTAGGAGAGGGAATGAATTACCGAATAAAAAAATACAGGATGCCATTTAAAATTCGTAACACTGTTCATATCTTCGTAAAAATAAAAAATAAATAAAAATAAAAAATAAAAAGCAGCTACGACGAAGGCAATCATGCTGATTGATGTTCCCCTCCTGACGACGGCTAAAGAACATTTGCTTGAAACATTTTATAATTTCTGTCTAGTCAGACAGTTATTTAGGATGGTCAAGATAAACGGGATACTCTGTACACAACATATTACCACATTACCACTGTATTTAGCCGGCGGGAGTGACCGTGCGGTTCTAGGCGCTAGAGTCTGGAGCCGGGCGACCGCTAAGGTTGCAGGTTCGAATGCTCCCTCGGGCATGGATGTAAGTGATGTCCTTAGGTTAGTTAGGTTTAATTAGTTCTAAGTTCTATGCGACTGATGACCTCAGAAGTTGAGTCGCATAGTTCTCAGAGCCATTTGAACCACTGTATATACTACATATTGCCACTGTATATAATCTGCTTTGAAAATAATTACCCCGCCCCTTAGTTATGTATTTTACACTGCTATAGTTGTTTTTTTTTACACAGGGTCGTTAAAATTGTGTAATGCAAAGCTGATACTACTAGCAAAAATGAAATAAAACTGGAAATTAGCCGGCTGAAGGTGTTTTGATTTGACATTTTCTATTGAACTGCCGAAGTCCCGCAATGATTTGTATAAACGTGGACTAGCAGTTTTTCCGGAAGGTTCATGCCTGTTTAGAAGAATACAAACAGTTTATTCCATTTTGTTATTTCCTTTTTAGTACTCATTGCATTTATAGTTTCCCAGTGATGGCACTCAATTTCAAAACGTAAAAGTCTTCACTATGATGTACATGTTATATTACACTTCTTCATGTATTTCAGTTATCGCAAAGCAGCAACGACATATAACTGCAACTGTGATACTTTCAAAAGCAGCAGGATAAGCAACATCTATTAACTCCATGACGGACATCGCTGTACTACAAAAAACTGGATGGCAGTTTGACCTTGTGAGAAGGCTCTACTTTGTAAGAAAACTTCAGCGCAGCGAGCAATGTGGTGCAGTGGATGGCACACTGGACTCGTATTCGGGAGGACGACGGTTCAAAGCCGTGTCCGGCCATCCTGATTTAGCTTTTCCGTGGTTCCTCTAAATCGCTTCAAATAAATGCCGGGATGGTGTCTGTGAAAGGGCACGGCGGATTTCCTTCCCCACCCCTCGCTAATTCGATGGGACCGATGACCCTGGTGTTTGATCTGCTCTTCCAAATCAACCACCCAAGCAACCAAAATTTCAACACCCTATCCGTCACCTGCATTCTCATTTTTTTTTAAACCATTGTTGGTAAATATCACTGACATTCCTAATAAATACATAAAACTCCAAAATGCTGGATTAGGCAAGGTATTATTCAATTTCTGGTATTTTTACGTAACACACTTAAAAATCTCACGAAACCCGTGCAAGTATGTTAGGGAAGTCGTACAGCAAGGTATACTTTTTTCAGATGTGGCGAGTTTCAGGAGTTTCAGACATGCACAAACACATACGAACATAAAAACACACACACACACACAGAACTATCGACTGCTGGTGAATGGTGGCGTTAGGCAGCAAAGTTGGTAGTTGAAACAGAAGGTGTAGCACTTGCAAAAAAATGACCCAGCATCTAATGTGTAACTCACATACAAAGGAGATCGCATGTAGATCTCTGAGCGACCCATTCTTGAGCGAAATTTTGGGATGTGCACCAGATTAGATTAAAGAAAGACAGAAACAATTCAGATGCATGCTGATAGGTTCATCTCTCCTCTAGTTTACGATGGCACCATTCGTCAGTAGATAATTGGCTTTTCACTGTTTGAAATAACCAACTCCGTCCATGACACATGAACTGCTCCAGATAGGGGATTACATTTTCCACTGTAGTAATTCCGTACTCACACAACTGTGAAAGTCAGTGACTGAGTTCCTCAGCTAGGCAGAATGAAGCGTTTTCGATTGTCTCCACAATGACAGGGTATTAAAATTTTGAAGCGTATTAAAAAAAATTAATGTTTTATGTTTTTTATGTTTCAGTATGAAGAATCTGTACTTATCGGTGCTCATATCTGCCAAACGTGATCATAGCTACAACTTATTAGGTGAGTAGCCATTCGACGATGTTACCAGTACAGCTCCACATAATCTTAAGCGAACTTCAACTGTAGTCTTTTCCCGTTAATAAAGAACTACTACCCGGCTCGCCTTTAGTGCCTCTATTTTGAAATAACTACACTCCTGGAAATGGAAAAAAGAACACATTGACACCGGTGTGTCAGACCCACCGTACTTGCTCCGGACACTGCGAGAGGGCTGTACAAGCAATGATCACACGCACGGCACAGCGGACACACCAGGAACCGCGGTGTTGGCCGTCGAATGGCGCTAGCTGCGCAGCATTTGTGCACCGCCGCCGTCAGTGTCAGCCAGTTTGCCGTGGCATACGGAGCTCCATCGCAGTCTTTAACACTGGTAGCATCCCGCGACAGCGTGGACGTGAACCGTATGTGCAGTTGACGGACTTTGAGCGAGGGCGTATAGTGGGCATGCGGGAGGCCGGGTGGACGTACCGCCGAATTGCTCAACACGTGGGGCGTGAGGTCTCCACAGTACATCGATGTTGTCGCCAGTGGTCGGCGGAAGGTGCACGTGCCCGTCGACCTGGGACCGGACCGGACCGCAGCGACGCACGGATGCACGCCAAGACCGTAGGATCCTACGCAGTGCCGTAGGGGACCGCACCGCCACTTCCCAGCAAATTAGGGACACTGTTGCACCTGGGGTATCGGCGAGGACCATTCGCAACCGTCTCCATTAAGCTGGGCTACGGTCCCGCACACCGTTAGGCCGTCTTCCGCTCACGCCCCAACATCGTGCAGCCCGCCTCCAGTGGTGTCGCGACAGGCGTGAATGGAGGGACGAATGGAGACGTGTCGTCTTCAGCGATGAGAGTCGCTTCTGCCTTGGTGCCAATGATGGTCGTATGCGTGTTTGGCGCCGTGCAGGTGAGCGCCACAATCAGGACTGCATACGACCGAGGCACACAGGGCCAACACCCGGCATCATGGTGTGGGGAGCGATCTCCTACACTGGCCGTACACCACTGGTGATCGTCGAGGGGACACTGAATAGTGCACGGTACCTCCAAATCGTCATCGAACCCATTGTTCTACCATTCCTAGACCGGCAAGGGAACTTGCTGTTCCAACAGGACAATGCACGTCCGCATGTGTCCCGTGCCACCCAACGTGCTCTAGAAGGTGTAAGTCAACTACCCTGGCCAGCAAGATCTCCGGATCTGTCCCCCATTGAGCATGTTTGGGACTGGATGAAGCGTCGTCTCACGCGGTCTGCACGTCCAGCACGAACGCTGGTCCAACTGAGGCGCCAGGTGGAAATGGCATGGCAAGCCGTTCCACAGGACTACATCCAGCATCTCTACGATCGTCTCCATGGGAGAATAGCAGCCTGCATTGCTGCGAAAGGTGGATATACACCGTACTAGTGCCGACATTGTGCATGCTCTGTTGCCTGTGTCTATGTGCCTGTGGTTCTGTCAGTGTGATCATGTGATGTATCTGACCCCAGGAATGTGTCAATAAAGTTTCCCCTTCCTGGGACAATGAATTCACGGTGTTCTTATTTCAATTTCCAGGAGTGCATTTATCTCTTGTAACGATATGTCAACGTTACCATTGTACCTTCCATTCGTTACTATTAAATGTGATCGAACATCGTGCACTCCATCTAGGTTCAGACTAAGCGTTTGTTTCCTAATTTGCATACTCGAGAAATACTAGATCTATGCTCTAATGTCTGTGAGCGACGTTTATGGATGTTTGAAAAGGGCATTACTTATTTCCTCGTATGAGGGAAAACATTTCATTTGACGCATTTATATGGCATTTATTATTTGTTATGTGGCTATAAACAGAAGCACAAGATATCTTGTACGACAGTCGCAACCTGTGTTCATGCAAGCCGCTCACAAGGACTTCTTATCGCTCCACAAAGAAATAAACTTTTTCTTGTGATATGTCGTGACAAAGGCACAACACCGCCATATTGATGAGCTGAATAATATAAAGCATTCTACTGATTCACGCACTTTCCTAGTCAGAATACAGAAATGAGATATTCGCTTTTAAACTCAACCGTCCACAAGCGATTTGCACGTCAAAGCTAGAGACTTTCAGTATTCTGTTGCGCCCGTAAAGAAGCAGTGGACCTTTTGGAAGAAAATGCGGAGCTAGGATTCCAACTTGTGTTCTGTTGCAGGCAATGTAAGCTACGAAAACCTGCTGCAGAGTAATGCCTCAGAATTTTTATGTGTAATACCTTACAGCTTTTTACATAAAAGAACTGTTAAAATTTTCCATCTTTATTTTTCATGTCTACATATTTATTTCTCAACATATTCACTCTGACGGTGAGCAGATTTCTCCCAAGGAGAGACCAGTCTGTTGATACCGTCTGACATTGTTGACAGTGCCAAAACCTCATCTCTGCTTACACCGGTTCATCACTATCAAAGTGAAGTCCACAATGTTGTCCTTTAAGTTTTGGAAAAAGATTAAAATCGGATGGGTCCAAGTAGGGACGCTATGGAGGATGATCGATGACAGTGAACGCAAGGCGACGGATTGTTGCAGATGTCGCAGCGATCGTGTGAACTCTGGCATTGATACGTTGAAGGAGAGGATGCTCCGCGTGTGGAATAACCCTTCGAATTCGAAACTCGATTACAGCGCAATGTTTCTCAAGCGCTGACATATTAACGTTTCACACCGCCATGTTGCATGGTATAATTCGGAGCCTTCTGTCAGTAGAGGGCTGCAAATATGTAGGCATGAGGAATAGAGATGTAGAATGCCAACAGCTTATTAAAAAGGCTTTAACAGTTTTCACATTAAAAATTATAAGAAATTTCTTTCCAGCACGTCCTCGGATTTGTGTTAACAAATTCTGCAGTCAGTCGGACTCCCTTCAGCAGTTCTCGTGAACTGTATGCTGTCTCATTCACTGAACATTCTCTACGAAATGAAACAATAAAAAGAGTTATTAATGTGACCGTGTACACCCCTGTTGCAGGCTGTCACCGTCAAAATTCGCAGTATTGTAGGGTGAGAGGAGTGAAATTGTTGTGTACATAGTTCAGCGTAGTCAGCACGTACACCACTTTCCCACTAGGGCGCGCCCCGCTAAGCTCAACAGCGCAGGCGCAGCGCTCGTCCGTCTCCTGCTCTACGAGATGGCGCTGCCATAAAGACGGACCAAATTCTGCTTCCGCCGATCCGTGTATTAATATGTAACGCAGCCAATGAGATTGCTGCTAACGTAGAACCTTTTCTCCTCGCGAATCACACTCGCGCAGTAATACATGAACGCACGAGGTATTATAACGAGTGTACAGACCTCCGATTAGTCAGTCTGCATCAGTCTGCATTAGTCTGCATCAGCCTATAGTCAAGTTTCAGTCTGCGCCTTATAAGATCATCATATTCCTGTACATAGCCATGCAGAGAAATGTATAGACACTTTGTCAAGTATCAGAGATATGTGAGAATGAGATTAACGTACCAAGACCAAAGGAACATCAGATTGTCAATTGTAAACAGCATCCAGAATCAAGTTACGTAATATCTATGATGTTTATTATTTTAATAAACGTATGTGAAAATTAATCAAGTTCTGTTTAAAGTTGGTCACCGTCAATCTGCTACTCTAAGCGTGCAAGTGGCATTTCTATCGTCTGACCTAACGGAAGAAGATAAACACGCCACGATAAGACCACGAGACATATTGCTGACACTCGCCTACTTCGTTAGAGCGACAAATCAAATAATCTGATGGTGTGTGTACCGAAGGTCTTACAGTACGCACACCACAGAAATGCACAGTAAATTTCAACGAACAAGGAGGATTTTTGGGAGCCACAGCGAACGTTGAAAATCTCCGAGATGAAAGAGTGGCCCTAAGAAACATTGCAGAGAAGATGAAAAAGGGTTGATTCCTGATATCTGGTAATTTAGGCAATGATACAGAACACCACAGTCCAATATCACAAGAATAGTGAAAGATGTTTTACCCAAATGTTAACAGCCACTAACGATCCCTGGCACCGAAGAGCCCTACGTGTGTAAGTCGCTCTGTTATTGTTGTTCTGTTAGATTTGATTTGAGATTCTGCTGACTCCCTGATGCACTAATGATCTAGATTTATCCTCTGTTCTGTGATGATGAACAGAACGACTGGGGCCGTCTTGCATCTAGTCTCATGTTCTTGACAGCACATCTCGAGTTCAGAGCAAAGGTTTATTGATTTACAAGCCGCATAGTGCTGTTCATTTACCGGAAGACGTTCAAATCTCGTGACAGCTAGTACCAGCCACGCACACGATGTGATCAATGGCACAGATCTTCGTTGTACGCACGGTTCACTCATAGTGCGGTACGTAGAGGGGCATAGCACGTTCGCAGGCGTCAGAGTTTTAGTACTAGTATGGTGAAGTCGTTTACTCATAATTCGCCAAGCACTGCCATGCTAAATTGGAATTTGTAGACTTATAAGTCAGACAATCGTGGAGATTGTGGTGTCACAGCCAGACACCACACGTGCTAGGTGGTAGCTTAAATCGGCCGCGGTCCTGTTGTACATGTCGGACCCGCGTGTCGCCACTGTGTGATCGCAAACCTAGCGGCACCACAAGGCAGGTCTCGAGAGACTGACTCGAACTCAGCCCAGTTGTACGGACGACAGAGCTAGCGACTAGACGTACGAAGCCTTTCTCTCTCATTAGCCGAGAGACAGAATAGCCTTCAGCTAAGTTAATGGCTACGAACTAGCAAGGCGCCATTAGCCTTACAGTGATTGTAATTAAAGTCTCCTTTGTGCGATGTACCACAATGATTGATTAAAGATAAGTATTATACCAGCTACGTACTTTTCTTCATAGCATTAATTACATATCCTGTTCCAGTACTTCACGCCCGTCTGCGTTAGTCTAGCGTGCCTTTTAAGCCACCTCTATCTACAAGGCGTTGGCCCAGCTGCCGACACATCAGAGATGATGCACCACGTAACTACACTACTGGCCATTAAAATTGGTACACCAAGAAGAAATGCAGATTATAAACGGGTATTCATTGGACAAATATATTATACTAGAACTGACATGTGATTACATTTTCACACAGTTTGGGTGCATAGATCCTGAGAAATCAATACCCAGAACAACCACCTCTGGCCGTAATAACGGCCTTGATGCGCCTAGGCATTGAGTCAAACAGAGTTTGGATGGCGTGTACAGGCACAGCTGCCCATGCAGCTTCAACACGATACCACATTTCATCAAGAGTAGTGACTGGCGTATTGTGACGAGCCGGTTGCTCTGTTACCATTGATCAGACGTTTTCAGTTGGTGAGAGATCTGGAGAATGTGCTGGCCAGGACAGCAGTCGAACATTTTCTGTACTCATAAGGGCCTGTACAGGACCTGCAACATGCGGTCGTGCATTATCGTGCTGTGCATCTGTTGACTCAGGGATCGAGACGTGGCTGCACGATCCGTTACAACCAAGCGGATAAGATGCCTCTCATCTCGACTGCTAGTGATACGAGGCCATTGGGATCCAGCACGGCGTTCCGTATTACCCTCCTGAACCCACCGATTCCATATTCTGCTAACAGTCATTGGATCTCGACCAACGCGAGCTGTAATGTCGCGATACGATAAACCGCAGTCGCGATAGGCTACAATCCGACTTTTATCAAAATCGGAAACGTAATGGTACGCATTTCTCCTCCTTACACAAGGCATCACAACAACTTTCAACAGGCAATGCCTGCGACTGCTGTTTGTGTATGAGAAATCGGTTGGAACCTTTCCTCATGTCAGCACGTTGTAGGTGTCGCCACCGGCGCCAACCTTGTGTGAATGCTGTGAAAAGCTAATCATTTGCATATCACAGCATCTTCTTCCTGTCGGTTAAATTTCGCGTCTGTAGCACGTCATCTTCGTGGTGTAGCAATTTTATGGCCAGTAGTGTAGATTCGATTGCAAAATTCATCCGAATATGGTAATTACGTACAGTTCCAACTTGGCTTATTTTTTTGGGAGGGGGGGGGGGGTGGCGGGAGTGTTCGCAATCTTCTGTTTTACGAGCCCCGCTACATTTTCCTCTCCAAAGATATCTTCACGTCTCAGGCTAGCACTTCCGCCAAAGTCCTCAGTTACAGTTGATATACAGGGTGTCCCATTTGTTTTGACCATATTAAGTAACTGTTTGTCCAGATGCAAATTAATTTTTTTTTTCAAACAACTGTTCTTTAGCCGTCAGGGGGACATCAATCAGCATGATTGCCTCCGTTGTAGCTTTGTTTTTTACAAGGATATGAACAGCGGTATGACTTTTTTAAATGGGACCCTGTATTTTTTATTCGGTAGTTCATTTCCTCTCCTAAAAACCTATTCAAAACAATATCACAGTGTACCATTCACTGAAACACAACGTTATTAATTACACAACACGACACTGACGCTGACGCTTCTACCGCTTAGTGCAGGTACTCGGAATAACGGAACTCATCCACGTGCTGATGTTGACAGACGACAAATGTAAACATAAGTAGAATGCACACCCGTCTTTCCGTCAACCATCGCAGGTATTACTTTCTTCGTCGATGCTGTAGAGAACCCCCACATTTCTTAACAACTCATCTACTTTTCTTTCGCCTCATCACATATCAAACGCTTCTCTTCTGATTTTTCTATTGTCTCTGATTATTGTTCTCAAATAATGCAGTGTAAAAAATTACTTCCTCAAATCAAGACAAATTTTTAATTTAGAAAATATCACCGGTGCGATAGTTTGCCCTGTAATTGCAAACCTCCAGTAAACCTTGGAAGAAGTGCAGCACTCATACTCCCTATTTCCAAATTTTCGTAAACGTTTGACAAAGTGCCTCACTGCAGACTGTTAATGTAGGTCCGAGCACATACAATAGGTTCTCAGCTGTGTGAGTGACTCGAGAACATTTCTGGTAATAGGAACCAGTAGTGTCACATCTCAATGAGAAACTTTTAACTTCCAGCAAAGGACAGGAAAATACAGAAGAACTATGGCTCAAGTTGAAAAGAATAACTGAGCGTGCACTGCATGGATATACATCCAGCAGAACAGTTCATATGGGGAGGGACTCTCTATGGAATAAAGTCAGTGTAAAGAAACTACTAACGAAACACGGATTACTGCACAATAAGTGTAAAATACAGCACCCAGTTGGCCTATAGATAGAGAGATGCTGAATTAAACGCGTTTGCCTCTCAAGAGAGCAATGCATGAAACGTTCACTGTCTACATTAGCAGAATATAGTCAAATGATCTTTCACAAAACCCAAAGAAATTCTTGTCATATTTAAGGGCTGTAAGTATTAACAAAGTTAGTTTCCAGTTCCTAGTGAACGAGACGGGAACCGAAATTGTGGATAGGAAACTAAAAACTGTAATCCTTAACTCTGTTTCTTAATGTGACTTTGCAGAGGAAAACCCAGGAGAACTGCCCAGATTTAATCTACATCTACGTCTACATCGATACTCCGCAAGCCACCTGACGGTGTGTGGCGGAGGGTACCTTGAGTACCTCTATCGGTTCTCCCTTCTATTCCAGTCTCGTATTGCTCGTGGAAAGAAGGATTGTCGGTATGCTTCTGGGTGGGCTCTAATCTCTCTGATTTTATCCTCACGGTCTCTTCGCGAGATATACGCGGGAGGGAGCAATATACTGCTTGACTCTTCGGTGAAGGCATGTTCTCCAAACTTTAACAAAAGCCCGTACCGAGCTACTGAGCGTCTCTCCTGCAGAGTCTTCCACTGAAAAGATGAGTCAAATAAGCATTACTGTCAGTGGTTCTGAGGAACAGCCGAAATCGTTAAAATTGAACAAAGCTCCAGAGCCCGATGGAAATCACTATCAGATTCTCTACGGAATCTGAGGTTCACTTAGCACCTATACTAACTATACCGAAGATCTCTCGAACAAAAAATCGGGCCCAGTTCTTGAAAAAAAGGCACAGGTCACACCTGTCTGCAAGAAGGGTGATCCGCAAACCTACAGTCCAATATCCTTGTCTTCGATTTCTTGTACAATCCTTGAACGTATTCTGAGCTCAAACATAATAAGGTATCTTGAACAGGACGGCAACCAGCAAGGATTCCGAAAATAATCGATCATGTGAAACCCAAGTCATACTTTTCTCACATGATATGCTAAAAGCTTTGGATCAAGACTGTCATGTAGATGCAGTATTCCTAGATTTCCGAAAAAGAATTTGGCTTATTACCGCCTCTACGCTTATTATCAAAAGTAGGATCATAAGGGGAATCGAGTGAAATTTGTGACTGGATTGAGGATTTTTTGGTAGGAGGTTGCAGCTTTTTATTGTGGATGGAGTGTCATCGTCAGATTCTGAAGTGACTTTGTGTGTGCCCCAGGGAAGTATGTTGGGACCCTTGCTGTTCACGTTGTATGTTAATGACGTTGCTCACAATATTAATAGTAACCTGAGATTTTCTGCAGATGACGCAGTTATCTATAATGCTTTACTTTCTGAAAGAAGCTGCATAAATATTCAGTTAGATCTTCATAAGATTTAAAAGAGGTGCAAAGAATAGCAACTTGGTTTAAATGTACGAAAATGAAAAATTGTGAACTTCACAAAACGAAAAACATAGTTTTCTATGCCTATAATATCAATGAGTCACTCTTAGAATCGGCCAACTCATAGATATAGCTGGGTGTAACACTTTATCAGGATATGAAATAAAATGATCACATAGGTTCAGTCATGGGTAAAGCGGGCGGTAGGCTTCCGTTTATTGGTAGAATACAGGCAACGTGCAATCAGTCTACAAAGGAGATTGCTTACAAGTTACTCGTGTGACCCGATCTAGATTGTGGTTCAAGTGTGTGCGACCCATGCCAAATAGGTCTAGCACTCACGTAGGGATCGTGAGGATAAGATTAGAATGATTACAGTTCGCACAGAGGCATTCAAACAATTATTCTTCCTGTGCTCCAAAAGTGAATGGAAAGGGAAGGAACCCTAATAACTGGTATAATGGGACGTACCCTCCGCCACGCATTTCATGGTGGTTTGCAGAGTATAGATGTAGATGTAGGTGTAATACGTTGTGCTGGACGGTGAGTGTTCATCAGATACAGACGTATCGTCAGGAGTGCCTTATACACTCCTGGAAATTGAAATAAGAACACCGTGAATTCATTGTCCCAGGAAGGGGAAACTTTATTGACACATTCCTGGGGTCAGATACATCACATGATCACACTGACAGAACCACAGACACATAGACACAGGCAACACAGCATGCACAATGTCGGCACTAGTACAGTGTATATTCACCTTTCGCAGCAATGCAGGCTGCTATACTCCCATGGAGACGATCGTAGAGATGCTGGATGTAGTCCTGTGGAACGGCTTGCCATGCCATTTCCACCTGGCGCCTCAGTTGGACCAGCGTTCGTGCTGGACGTGCAGACCGCGTGAGACGACGCTTCATCCAGTCCCAAACATGCTCAATGGGGGACAGATCCGGAGATCTTGCTGGCCAGGGTAGTTGACTTACACCTTCTAGAGCACGTTGGGTGGCACGGGATACATGCGGACGTGCATTGTCCTGTTGGAACAGCAAGTTCCCTTGCCGGTCTAGGAATGGTAGAACGATGGGTTCGATGACGGTTTGGATGTACCGTGCACTATTCAGTGTCCCCTCGACGATCACCAGTGGTGTACGGCCAGTGTAGGAGATCGCTCCCCACACCATGATGCCGGGTGTTGGCCCTGTGTGCCTCGGTCGTATGCAGTCCTGATTGTGGCGCTCACCTGCACGGCGCCAAACACGCATACGACCATCATTGGCACCAAGGCAGAAGCGACTCTCATCGCTGAAGACGACACGTCTCCATTCGTCCCTCCATTCTCGCCTGTCGCGACACCACTGGAGGCGGGCTGCACGATGTTGGGGCGTGAGCGGAAGACGGCCTAACGGTGTGCGGGACCGTAACCCAGCTTCATGGAGACGGTTGCGAATGGTCCTCGCCGATACCCCAGGAGCAACAGTGTCCCTAATTTGCTGGGAAGTGGCGGTGCGGTCCCCTACGGCACTGCGTAGGATCCTACGGTCTTGGCGTGCATCCGTGCGTCGCTGCGGTCCGGTCCCAGGTCGACGGGCACGTGCACCTTCCGCCGACCACTGGCGACAACATCGATGTACTGTGGAGACCTCACGCCCCATGTGTTGAGCAATTCGGCGGTACGTCCACCCGGCCTCCCGCATGCCCACTATACGCCCTCGCTCAAAGTCCGTCAACTGCACATACGGTTCACGTCCACGCTGTCGCGGCATGCTACCAGTGTTAAAGACTGCGATGGAGCTCCGTATGCCACGGCAAACTGGCTGACACTGACGGCGGCGGTGCACAAATGCTGCGCAGCTAGCGCCATTCGACGGCCAACACCGCGGTTCCTGGTGTGTCCGCTGTGCCGTGCGTGTGATCATTGCTTGTACATCCCTCTCGCAGTGTCCGGAGCAAGTATGGTGGGTCTGACACACCAGTGTCAATGTGTTCTTTTTTCCATTTCCAGGAGTGTAGGTGTGTGCCAAGGCTTCTCTTATTTTCTATACACAAAAACGATATGACGGACACGTGGCTGCCGTGGTGAGACAACTGCAGTAGGGAAGAGTAAGCTGACCGAATACTTACTTTACGACAAGGCTGGGCGCAGTTTGTTTCATGGCTACATGGCTAGTCTTTTCCGCAAACAGAACATCATGACAGCGAATTTCCTTGTGTGATTTTGGTCTAAGACGGGGCAGCCCCATGACTCATTTGCTTCAGGACTACCTGGCTAGTCATTTCCGCAAAGAGAACCTCATGACAGCGAATTTTCTTGTGTCATTTTGGTGTAAGATGGGGCATCCCCACGACTCATTTGTTTCTGCAAACAAAACCTCGTTACAGCAAATTTCCTTGTGGGAGTTTGGTGTAAGATGGGGCAGCCCCACAACTCATTTGTTTCAGGGCTACCTAGATAGTCTTTTCCGCAAGCAGAACCTCGCAACACCGAATTTCCTTGTGTGAGTCTGGTGTAAGACGGGGCTGTTCTCTTCGAATTAGGTGTCTACTAATGTTACAATATCAGCTGTCATTACAAACTGCCTGTTGGCTTCTGTCTCGGGCTCTTCGGCCGACGTTCATTTAATGATTTTTCTGACGTTTCGCCAGCACGAGTGGCTGGCATTGTCAAAGCTTTACCCTCCATTGCCGGTGGTGAACTGTAGCCGAGCTCGCGGGCGCAGACTATATGTACCTGGCGCGCCAACGTCCGAGGGCTTCTCCGCGGTCATTACCGGTGCGGTTCTCCTCTTGCTACCTGCGACGGTCGTTCGCTGCAGTACGGGAAGCCAGGATCCGTTTACCTTAAAGCTTTCCTCTTTCTTGTTCAAACTGTTCGCGTGTTTTTGTATTTCTACAGCTTCTCTGAACAAGCGCGTGTGATAGTGGTTCTCTACAGCCAGACCTTCCGTGTCGGCGAATTTTATTACGTGGTCGGTCTCATTCAGTGCGTGTTCTGCCGCAGCCGATTTCTCCACCTGCCCCAACCTGCAATGTCGCTTATGCTCCTTGATCCTGGTGTTAATGGATCGTCCGGTCATTCCGACATTAACACCAGGATCAAGGAGCATAAGCGACATTGCAGGTTGGGGCAGGTGGAGAAATCGGCTGTGGCAGAACACGCACTGAATGAGACCGACCACGTAATAAAATTCGCCGACACGGAAGGTCTGGCTGTAGAGAACCACTATCACACGCGCTTGTTCAGAGAAGCTGTAGAAATATAAAAACATGCGAACAGTTTGAACAAGAAAGAGGAAAGCCTTAAGGTAAACGGATCCTGGCTTCCCGTACTGCAGCGAACGACCGTCGCAGGTAGCAAGAGGAGAACAGCACCGGAAATGACCGCGGAGAAGCCCTCGGACGTTGGCGCGCCAGGTACATATAGTCTGCGCCCGCGAGCTCGGCTCCTGTTCACCACCGGCAATGGAGGGTGAAGCTTTGACAATGCCAGCCACTCGTGCTGGCGAAACGTCAGAAAAATCGTTAGATGAACGTCGGCCGAAGAACCCGAGACAGAAGCCAATAGGCAGTTTGTCAACAAGTGGCCACGAAAGCCTCAACAATTTTGTGTCGTTACGAAGTCAGCTGTCGCATTATGGAGCGTGATATGGGACAACAGGATAGTTAAATGGTGTAGAGATTGATTCACTTTTAATACACACCATTTCGCATAATAACACGTTTCTAAGCAGCATCATACAGACAGTACACCATTAGAAAACAATCATTTTAGAAAACAATAACTCACAGTGGCAGATCAGCACAATAGCATATCGAATTTAAATTTCGATAACTCTTGACTATATTCCCAAGCATTACACTGAGGTAAGAAGTGGGTATCAGCCTACTAAATATCTTAAACAATAACGCAAGAACGATCACTGAGGTTAATTTTTTTTAGAAAAGGTGGAAATTATCTTCATCAAAAATCAAGGCGGCTACCTCATACCAAAGTCTTACCTTCAAGTTAATTAATCTTGACAATTCTCAGATCTGCTGTAGTTAAAAGACCTAATATTGACCAATCAACAGTTACAGCAAATTAAAAAAAAATCGTATGCATTATATCTCTCTCTGCACAATCAAATAGATTTCAATAAAAAAACAAACTTGTAACAACAACGATGCTGTACTATTGTACATATAAGTAAATTTCTTTTCCATCTGCTTTTTCGATAAACTTGTGTAATTGATGTTCTGATTTCATTTCTTTTTTGTTTCATGTCATTGTGTTAAGAGAACTGTAAACAAGTTTCAATGTGAATATTAATGTTTATGTCAAATGTCAAGCAATATTGTAATAGAATTGAAATGTAACAAATGTTGAGACTGTTGTAAGATGTTTATAATTGTAACTGTGCGTCTGGTCCATACGTAGGCAATGTGTTAGGATATGTAGAATGCAAAACCTCGGGTGAATACCCCGCCTGTCAGGGAGCGGTAAAAGGTGGATGGCAGGCGAGCGCGGGAAAATGCGCACGGGCACTGCACGGCACAACGGGCTCAGCAGTAGTAGTTGGAGTTTGGCACTGGTTTGAGCAACACCTTCTGGAGCGAGGAGGCTCTCCTGGATGACGTAGCTTCACTGAGCACCGGGTATGCCGTTCCAACGCCCATACAGCATGGAAAAAGTCCATAGGCACTAAATGGAAAATTATTGCGACGCAAAGAAGAATTAAAGTGCCGATACATCAAGAGCCATAGCTGTGGTTGTATGTGTGCTCTGTGCCTCGCCATCTCGCCGCCCGCCAACCGCCGCATCGATAGAAGCAGGTTGAAACTTGTAGTACTGTATTCGTATGGACCAGAGAGTGAACTATTCAATAATAACCTAAATTTTACCAGAACTTTCCCATAATTTAATTATCCTCACAAATAACCTAGACAGGGTCCTTTCCAAATGTTGTGCAATCCCGGTGCCCCGAAATGAAAAATTAAATTTTGTGTTAATAATAATTACTTGCAGACCTAGCTATGTTAGAATGGTGTTTAAAGAACTGTTTTGTTAATGAACCAGTAAATGAATAACGAAGGTCTAACGAAGTTGAAAGATAACTTTAATATTAAGCTTCCTGGCAGATTAAAACTGTGTGCCCGACCGAGACTCGAACTCGGGACCTTTGCCTTTCGCGGGCAAATACTCTACCATCTGAGGTACCGAAGCACGACTCACGCCCGGTACTCACAGCTTTACTTCTGCCAGTATCTCGTCTCCTACCTTCCAAACTTTACAGAAGCTCTCCTGCGAACTTTAATATTGATATAGTAATGAAGTTTAATTATTTCGAGACAGATATAAAGGTATTTAAATGAGAAGTAAATAAGATAAAAAGAGTAGTAACTCATATACTGGAAATCTTGAACGCATGATAATTTCAGTAATCAATTTTTTTTAATATAGTGATCATAACAGCTTCAGGGTCCCCCCCCCCCTTTTATTCATTTGAATTCTGAAGTGTTCTAAATTGGTTTGACCAGCAAAAGTTAAAGTCAATATAAAAGCCAAAATTTATCAGTGTTTTATCTTTATCAAAATTGACATTTTGAGTGTGGCTCGAGAGGGATATTTCTAGGGTAACCTATGCCCGATTTTAATCAGATTAATAGACAGTATAAAGTTTTGTAGTATACATTATAGTGTAGTGCTATGTATTCATGGTTTTTCCATATCAGTACAGAACGTGAAACTATCACTTCAATTGATTTTCTGGTTCTAAAATTCTACTATATTATGCAATGTTACTACGTGTTGTTTTGCATGAATATATACCAGCTTGTACAGGGAAGAAACTCAGTTAATGCCTAATTAGGCTGGCGACCGTATTATTATCAAATTGATAGCATTTTCAGTGTTGCTTTTGGTCCATACTGACGTGTAATTGCATTTCGAACTTACGGATCATTGTTATTACAGAGTGGGTGTAAGTCTTATTTGCCACCATTCAGGTACACGCGGTCAATATCTATACGAAAATCCTTTCTCATAAGGTGAACCCCGCTCACTCACCGCAGTACAGGCTTTAACGAGTATTGTGTGCCCCACGCGCACGTTACAAACTCAATACATCTCTAAAACTTTAATTCCACTGCTAGCAGCAAATGTGACAATTTTTGCTTTTAACCAGCAGCAGTTAATCCCCAACTGCTACTGTATTCAAAGCCCGACAGGCAAAATTTAACAGGGAGGTCGTAACCAGTGCCTCAGTACATATTATCAAACATCAGAGAGTATAAGAACCGATTCTTATGTTCTTTTGTCAGTCGCTTCGGCTTCCTGGCGGCACGCCTTTACATGTAGTCCTTTGGCATCCAACTCAGAGCTTAGTTCGAAATACAGAACATAAAATCTCAAATCGTTCCTGAAACAGGGGAGTGTTAGAAACAAGCAGCACACAAGATACTGGCACAGGCATTTCCAAGGACTAACGAGCCTCAAAACCAAGTCACTGGGTACAGTGTACATCAGCGCCTCAATGCAACATCACGATAACAGAGAGGGTAGCAAATCAGGGTCTTATTAAACGAAACGGAAGCTTCCGTGTACGAACTGAGGCCACAAAACCGGTGTGCGCCCGCGGAATTTGTGTTATATGAAAGCACAAAATAGGTCAATCGTCATTAGCGCCGTACCGTAGGTGAACGAAAGATATAAGTCGTGGTGATGTAGCCTTGAGAGTACAGTTCAAGAGAATTACACAATCAAAATTCAATAAAGACGCCGCATTTCGAGTGCGACGGGACGTTTCAGATGCAATATGTTTTCATCGACAGTTAGCTAGTGTTACAACTATCCAACAAGCGACGTGCGGTAGCTAGCCTTCTCTTCACACGGACACTACAGGAAAACAGACCGCCTATTCCCCCATTTAGGATACTTTGCTGCCACGCTCTCCGTCCCTATTTCTCCTTCAGAGCCCCACGCTCGGACAGATAAACCACTTGCAGCCATAAACGTCACAAACACATTCGGGAGGAAGTATGGCCAACCTACGTGGGTACTGCCAACCTAGGCACATGGTACCGCACACTGCACGGATGTTAATAGCAGGGGCAACAAACACTAACAGCTCAAACTAGTCCTACGACTCCCTCTAGCGGCACAAATGTAAATTAAAGAAGCTTTCACGCCACGGCCAACTATGTGTAACTGAGACGCACGCTAAACCCGCTGGGTAGAACAGGTAATAGGACTGTGGAAAGGGCCAAAGGTTGAGGTCAGTTTCTCCTTCTAATTGTCATTTATTGTAATTTAATAATCTTTGCAACCAATGCGACACAGAGACGGACCTTTACCAAATCAACTCTTTCACTGCTGAAGGCCTCCAAACAAGAAATCTTAACAATCAACAAGGTTAAAATCCAATTTAGATAGGAATAAAATAATTTAAAAAAAGAAAACAACAGCAAACATATGCAAAGTGCAATACCAATGGCTGAGGGCCTCAATCAGATTTCAAAATGTTAGAATATATTGCCATAGACTTTTAAAGGAGGAAGGCCAGAATGTTTAACAACAAAAAATCTTAAAAATCAACAAGATTAAATAGCAATTAAAGAGGCAAATCAAATAAAATAAAAAAAGGAACCCCGGCTACGTGGAGAGCCTTAAGACTAATCAGATAGAACATACATATGCAAGGTGCAATACCAATGGCTGAAGGCCACAATCAAGTTTCATATTTTAGAATATATTACCATACCATTTAAAGGCAGAAGGCCACTATGTTTAAGCTTGCAAGATAAATTTAAAAATTAATTTTGCAAAATTTTTAAGAAAATAAAAACAAATAACCATAAGCCTTAAATTTAAAGTAGCTGACAACATATAAATAAACACCGGTGGCACTCAGAAGCCTCCAGGGAGGTCGGTCTGCCCTCGTTCACTTAGGCGAGACAGGTGGTGAGCCCAACCATAGTTGATCCGTCGGAACCCAACCAGGGGACAGCCACGGACCGACCGACACAACGGCTTGCTTCCCACCAATCAGTACATGAGAACTCAAACCGGAAATGTTACAAAGTGATAATTCTCCATGGAGTATGTATTACCTGCCAAAATTACACACCATGTTGGACAGCTATAACAGGTGAGGAAAGGATGCTGCCTGAAGTTACTTTGGTTCAAATGGATCAAATGGCTCTGAGCACTATGGGACTCAACATCTGTGGTCATCAGTCCCCTAGAACTTAGAACTACTTAAACCTAACTAACCTAAGGACATCACACACATCCATGCCCGAGGCAGAATTCGAACCTGCGATCGTAGCAGTCGCGCGGTTCCGGACTGAGTGCCTAGAACCGCGAGACCACCGCGGCCGGCGAAGTTACTTTGGTGGCCAGGGCAGGTAACCGAAACACTAACGGCCACTAAGTAGAAAATTTCGCTGGTACACTTGAATTTAAAACGCGGTAATGTAGTTAACTTCACTCAAAAGAACACTGCCTGAATTTACGTCAGTGCTCAGGGCAGGTAACCAGAACACTAACCGCCACAAGACAGAAAATTGCACTGGTGCACTCAAATTGTAGTCGATCAAAATGGTTAATTGCACCGCATGGCGGCTAAATTTCAGTAGTAGAAACACTCGGTGTTGCTCCCAGGAAAACCTCCCCAACAGCAAACCACCGAAACGAACCACCACAACATGAATGGACGTGGTTTAGGTAGTTGAAACCCTACTCAACTTTGACGTCCTGGGTCGGTGAACCACGAAGCTCGTAGCGATCGGACAGCTGCACACACGCTCCGACACTGCGCAGGGGCTGCCAGCGGCCCCAGCCGACTGCACCGCGCGGAGTTAACTTCCCTCGTCCGCAACAACCGAAAATGGCTCTGAGCACTATGGGACTTAACAGCTGAGGTAATCAGTCCCCCAGAACTTAGAACTACTTAAACCTAACTAACCTAGGACATCACACACATCCATGCCCCAGGCAGGATTCGAACCTGCGACCGTAGCGGTCGCGCGGTTCCAGGCTGAAGCGCCTAGAACCGCTCGGCCACACCGGACGGCGCAACAAGCGACCGACTCTTGCAGACCACCCCAGCCGGAAACTATATGCACCAAACCAAAAGATGGTACACGGCGCAAATATCGATACGCATCACTGCTGCCACACGTAGAAGGAAGAAGAACCATGACGTAACCGCAAAAAGGGCGGGAAACCAAACACATATGCACAGCGAAGTTCACGAAAACGCATAGTTGGGAGTGGGCACGGCCCAGTAATAAGGCTGGCTCCCGAAATATAATTTTTGGAAAATACGCTGTACACAATGTGCTAACGGAGCATTTTCAAAATAACTAATTAAAATGTCTAAACATTGTTTATTATTCTAGTCTGTTATTCAAATTTTCAAAATGGTTCAAATGTCTTTGAGCACTATGGGACTTAGCTGCTGAGGTCATCAGTCCCCTAGAACTTAGAACTACTTAAACCTAACTAATCTAGGACATCACACACATCCATGCCCCAGGCAGGATTCGAACCTGCGACCGTAGAGGTCGCGCGGTTCCAGACTGAAGCGCCTAGAGCCGCTTGGCCACAGTGACCGGCTTCTAATTTACAGAAATAAGTAACTTAATATTATGACACACAATCTTTGTAGTAACGACAGGGCGTAAGGGAATGCTTAAAACAAAACTTTTTTCTCACCATGCACATATGTTGTTGTTGTTGTTGTGGTCTTCAGTCCTGAGACTGGTTTGATGCAGCTCTCCATGCTACTCTATCCTGTGCAAGCTTCTTCATCTCCCAGTACCTACTGCAACCTACATCCTTCTGAATCTGCTTAGTGTATTCATCTCTTGGTCTCCCTCTACGATTTTTACCCTCCACGCTGCCCTCCAATGCTAAATTTGTGATCCCTTGATGCCTCAAAACATGTCCTACCAACCGATCCCTTCTTCTAGTCAAGTTGTGCCACAAACTTCTCTTCTCCCCAATCCTATTCAATACCTCCTCATTAGTTACGTGATCTACCCACCTTATCTTCAGCATTCTTCTGTAGCACCACATTTCGAAAGCTTCTATTCTCTTCTTGTCCAAACTAGTTATCGTCCATGTTTCACTTCCATACATGGCTACACTCCATACAAACACTTTCAGAAACGACTTCCTGACACCTAAATCTATACTCGATGCTAATAAATTTCTCTTCTTGAGAAACGCTTTCCTTGCCATTGCCAGTCTACATTTTATATCCTCTCTACTTCGACCATCATCGGTTATTTTACTCCCTAAATAGTAAAACTCCTTTACTACTTTAAGTGTCTCATTTCCTAATCTAATTCCCTCAGCATCACCCGACTTAATTCGACCACATTCCATTATCCTTGTTTTGCTTTTGTTGATGTTCATCTTATATCCTCCTTTCAAGACACTGTCCATTCCGTTCAACTGCTCTTCCAAGTCCTTTGCTGTCTCTGACAGAATTACAATGTCATCGGCGAACCTCAAAGTTTTTACTTCTTCTCCATGAATTTTAATACCTACTCCGAATTTTTCTTTTGTTTCCTTTACTGCTTGCTCAATATACAGATTGAATAACATCGGGGAGAGGCTACAACCCTGTCTCACTCCTTTCCCAACCACTGCTTCCCTTTCATGCCCCTCGACTCTTATAACTGCTATCTGGTTTCTGTACAAATTGTAAATAGCCTTTCGCTCCCTGTATTTCACCCCTGCCACCTTCAGAATTTGAAAGAGAGTATTCCAGTCAACATTGTCAAAAGCTTTCTCTAAGTCTACAAATGCTAGAAACGTAGGTTTGCCTTTTCTTAATCTTTCTTCCAAGATAAGTCGTAAGGTCAGTATTGCCTCACGTGTTCCAACATTTCTACGGAATCCAAACTGATCTTCCCCTAGGTCGGCTTCTACCAGTTTTTCCATTCGTCTGTAAAGAATTCGCGTTAGTATTTTGCAGCTGTGACTTATTAAACTGATAGTTCGGTAATTTTCACATCTGTCAACACCTGCTTTCTTTGGGATTGGAATTATTATATTCTTCTTGAAGTCTAAGGGTATTTCGCCTGTCTCATACATCGTGCTCACCAGATGGTAGAGTTTTGTCATGACTGGCTCTCCCGAGGCTGTCAGTAGTTCTAATGGAATGTTGTCTACTCCCGGGGCCTTGTTTCGACTCAGGTCTTTCAGTGCTCTGTCAAACTCTTCACGCAGTATCTTATCTCCCATTTCGTCTTCATCTACATCCTCTTCCATTTCCATAATATTGTCCTCAAGTACATCGCCCTTGTATAAACCCTCTATATACTCCTTCCACCTTTCTGCCTTCCCTTCTTTGCTTAGAACTGGGTTTCCATCTGAGCTCTTGATATTCATATAAGTGGTTCTCTTCTCTCCAAAGGTCTCTTTAATTTTCCTGTAGGCAGTATCTATCTTACCCCTAGCGAGACAAGCCTCTACATACTTACATTTGTCCTCTAGCCATCCCTGCTTAGCCATTTTGCACTTCCTGTCGATTTCATTTTTGAGACGTTTGTATTCCTTTTTGCCTGCTTCATTTACTGCATTTTTATATTTTCTCCTTTCATCAATTAAATTCAATATTTCTTCTGTTACCCAAGGATTTCTATTAGCCCTCGTCTTTTTACCTACTTGATCGTCTGCTGCCTTCACCACTTCATCTCTCAGAGCTACCCATTCTTCTTCTACTGTATTTCTTTCCCCCATTCCTGTCAATTGTTCCCTTATGCTCTCCCTGAAACTCTCTACAACCTCTGGTTCTTTCAGTTTATCCAGGTCCCATCTCCTTAAATTCCCACCTTTTTGCAGTTTCTTCAGTTTCAATCTGCAGTTCATAACCAATAGATTGTGGTCAGAATCCACATCTGCCCCTGGAAATGTCTTACAATTTAAAACCTGGTTCCTAAATCTCTGTCTTACCATTATATAATCTATCTGAAACCTGTCAGTATCTCCAGGCTTCTTCCATGTATACAGCCTCCTTTCATGATTCTTGAACCAAGTGTTAGCTATGATTAAGCTATGCTCTGTGCAAAATTCTACAAGGCGGCTTCCTCTTTCATTCCTTCCCCCCAATCCATATTCACCTACTATGTTTCCTTCTCTCCCTTTTCCTACTGATGAATTCCAGTCACCCATGACTATTAAATTTTCGTCTCCCTTCACTACCTGAATAATTTCTTTTATCTCGTCATACATTTCATCTATTTCTTCATCATCTGCAGAGCTAGTTGGCATATAAACTTGTACTACTGTAGTAGGCATGGGCTTTGTGTCTATCTTGGCCACAATAATGCGTTCACTATGCTGTTTGTAGTAGCTAACCCGCACTCCTATTTTTTTATTCATTATTAAACCTACTCCTGCATTACCCCTATTTGATTTTGTATTTATAACCCTGTAATCACCTGACCAAAAGTCTTGTTCCTCCTGCCACCGAACTTCACTAATTCCCACTATATCTAACTTTAACCTATCCATTTCCCTTTTCAAATTTTCTAACCTACCTGCCCGATTAAGTGATCTGACATTCCACGCTCCGATCCGTAGAATGCCAGTTTTCTTTCTCCTGATAACGACGTCCTCTTGAGTAGTCCCCGCCCGGAGATCCGAATGGGGGACTATTTTACCTCCGGAATATTTTACCCAAGAGGACGCCATCATCATTTAATCATACAGTAGAGCTGCATGTCCTCGGGAAAAATTACGGCTGTAGTTTCCCCTTGCTTTCAGCCGTTCGCAGTACCAGCACAGCAAGGCCGTTTTGGTTAATGTTACAAGGCCAGATCAGTCAATCATCCAGACTGTTGCCCCTGCAACTACTGAAAAGGCTGCTGCCCCTCTTCAGGAACCACATGTTTGTCTGGCCTCTCAACAGATACCCCTCCGTTGTGGTTGCACCTACGGTACGGCCATCTGTATCGCTGAGGCACGCAAGCCTCCCCACCAACGGCAAGGTCCATGGTTCATGGGGGGACCATGCACATAAAACGAGCGAAACTTCTGGACTTAACACATACGACGACCAACACAATATAAAACAAAAACCAACAAGATTTCAAATAGTGGTGAGTGGTACTCCAAATGTGTATCAGACGTACTATGGGTAACAAAAGTCATGGCAAACATCCTAATATCGTGTCGAATCTCCTTTTGCCCGGCATAGCGCAGCAGCCCGACGTGGCATAGACTCAAGTCAGTGGAAGTCACCTACGAAGATAATGAGTCATGCTGCCTCTGCAGCAGTCTATGACTGCGTGAGTGTTACCGGTACGAGATTTTGTGCACGAACAGACCTCTCGATTACGTTCCATAAATGTTCGATGGGATTCATGTCGGGTGATGTGGAAGGCCAAGCTCGAAGTGTCTAGAATGTTCCCCAAGCAAATAGCGAACAGTTATAGCCGGGCGATATAGAGCACTGCCAACTATAAAAATCCCATCGTTATTTGGGAACATGACGTCCATGAATGGCAGGAAAAAGACTCCAAGTGGCCCGACACAACCATTTCCAGTCGATGATTGGTTCAGCTGGACCAGATGGCCGAGACCATTCCTTGTAAACACACCACACATCATTATGGATCTACCACCAGACCGCACAGTGCCTTGTTGATAAGTTTTGTCCACGGCTTTGAGGGGTCCGCGCCACATTCGGACCCTACCATAAGCTCTTAGCAACCTAAATTCTACATCTACATGGATACTCTGCAAATCACATTTAAATGCCTGGCAACTGGTTCATCGAACCACCTTCACAATTCTCTATTATTCCAATCTCGTATAGCGTGCGGGAAGAACGAACACCTATATCTTCCCGTACGAGCTGTGATTTTCCTCATTAGGACTCATCTAACCAGACCACTGCTTTACAGTCGTCTAGCGTCCAACAGATGTGGTCACGAGCCCAGGAAAGCCTCTGCAGGTGATGTCGTGCTGTTAGCAAAGGCAATCGCGACCATCGTTTGTTGCCGTAGCCCATTACCGCCAAATTTTCCCGCACTGACCTAACATATACGTTCGTCGTACGTCCCACAATGATTCCTCAGGTCATTTGACTCAGTGTTGCTTGTCTGTTAACATTGACAACTCTACTGTTCTCTGTCGTTAAGTGAAGACCATCGGGCACCTGGCCTAAAATGGCGCAATCTTGACTCTGTGAATCTCGGAATATTGAATTCCCAAAGGAATTCCGAAACGGAATGTCCCATGCGCCTAGCTCCAACTACCAGTCCACGTTCAAAGTGTTTTGATTCCCGCCGTGCAGCCGTAATAACGTCGGAAATATTTCACATGATTTGGCTGAGTGCTAATGACATCTTCTCCAACGCACTGCCCCTTTATACCTTGTGTACGTGATACAACCGCCGCCTGTATGTATGAATATCGCTATCCCATGACTTTTGTCACCTCAATGTATACCAGTGCATCGGAAAAACTTGTCGAAAAGAACTGATTATGCACAATTCTTTTCTGAAACCGAGATTGGCATCTTAATCGCAGTAGAACTAGATCTGAATATCTTCTCACAAAAGGGGTCGTCAGGGTGAAAGAACCGTTCGGTGCCCTCTTTTCCCCGCTACAATACGGTGTGCTGCTTATAAACAACGAGTTCTGTAGATCAGTAAAGTTTTGACAGTATTTTTACAATCTTCAACACATTTATATGCTTTGACAGATCTTAACAACTAATAACGACGCGTAATACAAGGCTAACATAAAATCGTTTGCTTTACATTTGCTGTTGATAATCTTCTCCTCGATCGCATTTCATCGAACATGCCCAGTTTATGATTTGTACTTTAAAATGATAAAAGTGTTACTAGAAATAATTTATTGAACTTGGAGTCTTCCCAGTTTTGTATAATTTTCAGTTCTTCACAGGCATCTTAAGACAATTTTTGGTTCATTCTTTGTCACTGCCGTAACATTTTATGCATGTCTCGATAGGGGTGAAGTGCCCACTGCACAGAGACAGCGCGTCCTAAAATTAGATTCGTGACAACTGCTGACTGTACGCATAGCTTAGTAACCTCAGAACCCTTCCGACGACCCTAGATCCCTTGTCATGTGTTCAATACGTCAGTTAAAACTAAACTGAGTCCTCAGGTCGGATATTAACTGTATATTTTACGAGTATAACTACGATAACTTTGAACATCTGGATCTCGGTTCAAATGTTCAAATGTGTCTGAATTCCTAATGAACCAAACTGCTTAGGTCTTCGGTCCCTAGACCTACAAACTTCTTAAACTAACTTAAGCTAACTTATGCTGATAACAAAACACACACCCATGCCCGAGGGAGGACTCCTACCTCCGACAGGAGGGGCCGCGCAGTCCGTGACATGACGCCTCAAACCGCGCGGGCACTAAGCGCTGTTGGATCTCGGTAACGGGTGACGATATCAAAAACAAAATTTGAATTTTCCTGATAATGTAATCTAAAAAACATGTTGTAAAAATTTCCACGATCTGCAATAAAATGAAATTATAGATGCGGCCATTCCCACGACTAGAATTTTCGTAACCACAAACCATGGATTTTCAGAGTTTACTAACGAACCCCCCACCCCTCCCACTGAAAAAAAATTGTGCTTTTATAAGCTGCTTCACGTCCATCCGAGATCACACATAATGCATAGGAACCAACCGATATGCTCACTTTTCCTGGATTGGAGGAAGTTAGAAGCATTTAGATTTTGACCCTGTACCGTCGGATAGCTACGGTATGCTCGCTCTTCTGACAGGTGTACAGATGGTTGCTATGCCAAAGGTTATCCAAAACGCTTGGCCCTCCTATCTCTGTGACCAATAGAATTTTCGTACTCACAAACAATGGTTTTTCAGAGTTTACTAACGAACCTCCCCATGTACAACGGACATGAATTGGTGCAGATCATCAGACAGGATGCTTACCGTACGTGTCACCTGTCAGAGTCGTATCTCCACGTATCAGGGGTCCCATATCGCTCTAACTGAACACTTCCCACACCATTACAGAGCCTCCACTAGGTTGAAGAGTCCCCTCCTGACATGTAGGGTCCTCCGATTCATGAGGTTGTCTCCATACCCGTACACGTCCATCCGCTCGATAGAATTTGAAACGGTCTCGTCCGACCAGGCAACATGTTTCCAGTCATTAGCAGTCCAATGTCGGTCTTCACGGGCCATGGCTAGACGAAAAGCTTTGTGTCGTGCAGTCATCAAGGGTACACGAGTGGGTCTTATGTCCGAAAGCACTTATCGATAAGATTTCGTTCAATGGTTCGCACACTGACACTTGTTGAAGGCCCAGTATTGAAATCTCCAGCAATCATGCAGAATGGTTGCACTTTTGTCACGTTGAACTATTCTCTTCAAGTCGTCGTTGGTCTTTTTCTTACAGGATCTTTTTCCGACCTCAAGACTGTCTGAGATGAGATATTTTACCCGGCCCTTTATATTAATGGTATAATCGTGAAATGGTCGTACGGGAAAATCCCCACTTATCGCTACCTCGGAGATGCTGTGTCCCATCGACCGTGCGCCGACTATAACACCACGATCAAACTCATTTAAATCTTGATAACCTGCCACTGTAGCAGCAGTAATCGATCTAACAACAGCGCCAGACATGTGTGTTGTCTTATATAGGTACTGTCGATCATAGCGCCGTATTCTACCTGTTAACATATCTCCGTATTTGAATATGCATGAGTATACCAATTTCTTTCGCGCTTCAGTGTATAATCTACTCTAAGAACCCACCACCTTGATTACATGTGCTATTTCATACAAGCTGTAACTAAGTGCAGGAGGCAATGCAAACCACTGCATTAAAGACACGTAACGTGCATCCAGAGTACATGTGGCCTGTAATTGAAGAACTGTCATGATGATCTCTCCATTGGCAAAAGATTCCGGAATATTCCCCCATTATGATCTCCGGAAGGAGACTTCCAAGGTGGAGGTTACCATGAGAAAAAGATTGAATAGTCAACGGAAGGATAACGTTCTACGACTCGGGGCGTGGAATGTCAGAAGCTTAAACGTGGTAGGGAAACTAAAAAATCTGAAAAGAGAAATGCAAAGGCTCAGTCTAGATATAGTAGGGGTCAGTGAAGTGAAGTAGAAAGAAGAGAAGAATTTCTGGTCAGATGAGTATATTATAATATCAACAGCAGCAGAAAATGGCATAACGGGAGAAGGATTCGTTATGAATAAGAGGGTAGGGCAGAGAGTGTGTTACTTCCTATCAGAATCGACAGCAAACCAGCACCGACAGCGATAGTTCAGGTATACATGCCGATGTCGCAAGCTGACGATGAAGAGGCAGAGAAAGTGTATGAGGATACTGAAAGGGTAATACTGTATTTAAAGGGATATGAAAATGTAATAGAAATAGGAGACTGGAATGCAGTTGTAGGGGAAGTTTGCAGGAAAATACGGGCTTCGGACAAGGGATCGGAGAGCAGAAAGACTAATTAAGTTCTGTAACAAGTTTCACCTTGTAGTAATAGCGAATACTCTGTTCAAGAATCACAAGAGCAGGCGATATACTTGGAAAGGGCCTGGTGATACGGAAAGAGTTCAGTTAGATTACGTCATGTTGAGATAGAGATTCCCAAATCAGATACTGGGTTGTAAGGCATACCCAGGAGCAGACATAGTCTCAGATCACAATATAGTAGTGATGAAGAGTAAGCTGAACTTTAAGACATTAGTCAGGAAGAATCATTACGCAAAAAAGTGGGATACGGAAATAGTAAGGAATAACGAGAACGGTTGAAATTCTCTAAGGCTATAGATACAGCAATAAAGAATAGCTCAGTAGGCAGTACAGTGAAGAAGAATGGACATCTCTTAAAAAGGGCCATCACAGAAGTTGGGAAGATAAAAATAGGTACGGAAAAGGTAACTGCGAACCAACCATGGGTTACAGAAGAAATACTTCAGTTGTTAGATGAAAGAAAGAAGACAAAAATGTTGAGGGAAATTCAGGAATACAGAAATACAAGTTACTGAGGAATGAAATAAATAGGAAGTGCAGGGAAGCCAAGACGAAATGGCTGCAGGAAAAATGTGAAGACATCGAAAAAGAAATGATTGTCGGAAGGACAGGCTCAGCATACAGGAAAGTCAAAACAACATTCGTTGACATTAAATGCAAGGGTGATAACTATAAGAGTGCAACGGGAATTGCATTGTTAAATGGAGAGGAGAGAGAGGATAGGTGGAAAGAATACATTAAAAGCCATTATGAGGGGGAAGATTTGTCTGATGCGATAGAAGAAGAAACAGAAGTCGATTTAGAAGAGATAGGGGATCCAGTATTAGAATCAGAATTTAAAAGAGCTTTGGAGGACTTAAGATCAAATAAGGCAGAAGGGATACATAATATTCCATCAGTATTACTGAAATCATTGGGGGAAGTGGCAACAATACGACTATTCATGTTGGTGTGTAGAATGTATGAGTCTGGCGACATACCATCTGACTTTCGGAAAAGCATCATCCACACAATTCCGAAGACGGCAAGAGCTGAAAACTGCGAGAATTACCGCACAATCAGCGTGACAACTCATGCATCAAAGTTGCTTGCAAGAATAATATACAGAAGAACGGAAAACAAAATTGAGGATGCGCTAGATGGCTTTAGGAAAGGTAAAGGCAACAGAGAGGCAATTCTGACGTTGTGCTTGAAAATTGAAACAAGACTAAAGAAAAATCAAGATACGTTCATAAGATTTGTCGGCCTCGAAAAAGCGTTCCACATTGCAAAATGGTGCAAGATTTTCAAAAATCTGAGAAAAGTTGGGGTATGCTATAGGGAGAGACGGGTCATATTCAGTATGTACAACAGCCAAGAGGGAATAATAAGAGTGCATGACCAAGAACGAAGTGCTCGTATTAAAAGGATGTAGCCTTTCGCCCCTACTCTTCAATCTCTGCGTCGAGGAAGCAATGATGGAAATAAAAGAAAGGTTCAGGAGTGGAATTAAAATCCAAGTTGAACGGATATCAGTGATATGATTCGCTGATGACATTGCTATCCTGAGTGCAAGTATAGAAGAATTACATAATCTGCTGAGCGGATTGATCAGTCTAATGAGAACAAAGTATGGATTGAGAGTAAATGGAAGAATGACAAAGGTAATAAGAAGTAGTAGAAACGAGAACAGCGAGAAACTTAAAATCAGGATCAGTAGATGAAGTTTAGGAATTCTGCTACCTAGGCAGTAAAATAACCAATGACGGACGGAGCAAGGAAGACATCAAAAGCACACTAGCAATGGCAGAAAAGGCATTCCTGGCCAAGAGAAGTCTACTAAAATCAAATATCGGCCTTAATTTGAGGAAGAAATTACTGAGAATGCACGTCTGGAGTACAGCCTTGTATGGTAGTGGGACACCGACTGTGGGAAAACCGAAACGGAAGAGAATCGAAGCATTTGAGATGTTGAAAATTAGGTGGACTGATAAGGGAAGGAATGAGGAGCTTCTGCGCAGAATTTGTAGAGGAAAGGAATATGTGGAAAACACTGAATAGGAGAAGGGATAAGATGATATGACATCTGTTAAGGCATCAGGGAATGACTTCCATGATATTGGAGGGAGCTGCAGAGGACAAAAACTGTGAAGGAAGACAGAGATTGGAAAACACCCAGCAAATAATTGTTGACGTAGGTTGCAAGTGCTACTCTGGGGTGAAGAGGTTAGCACAGAGAGGAATTCGTGGCGGGCCGCATCAAACCACTCAGAAGACTGAAGACAAAAGAAAAAAAAAAGAAAAAGAAATGTGATTCTTTTCCCATTACAACCCGTATCTTGCCGTTCCAAGAGTGATCACAAAGCGTAGTAACATTGTTACCGGTTACAAATGGGAGGAGGGGGCGGGGGGAGAATTGTCTATCCCTTTAGCATCACTTGTCGTTTGGGATTCGAAATTTCTGTACCAAACTCTTACAGTTTTTTGAGATCATAGAACACAGAGTTTGTTTAGGCTTATCGTATCTCAAGCACGCGCATCTTGAATAATACGGGTGCGACGCATCTCTGTTGGAGGTGGCGTCACGAATCTAGCAGCCAGGTCATGTGCAGCATTGGATAATGCTATTCACGTTTCCCTTGACACCGCCAGCGTGGTAGGTGCCGCTATTCCTTACTGCTTCCGTAGCTGTGGACGAAATGTGTCATAACATTCATATTTTGTAAGTTAATCAGGCCACTCGAAGGTAGGATTCAGGCGGATTTGTTTCATAGGAGTAATTGTCTTGCTGATTTAAACCAATTTAGTAATTAGCAAAAGGAGACTGTTAGCAATTGCTTGTTCGAGTGAAAGATTCACAGATTAGTACAGGTTCATTGCGTTTGGGTAGTGAAGAGGGTAGTGAGGAAGGATGCATTTCAGCCGGTAATCAGTTTAAGATACACTCCTGGAAATTGAAATAAGAACACCGTGAATTCATTGTCCCAGGAAGGGGAAACTTTATTGACACATTCCTGGGGTCAGATACATCACATGATCACACTGACAGAACCACAGGCACATAGACACAGGCAACAGAGCATGCACAATGTCGGCACTAGTACAGTGTATATCCACCTTTCGCAGCAATGCAGGCTGCTATTCTCCCATGGAGACGATCGTAGAGATGCTGGATGTAGTCCTGTGGAACGGCTTGCCATGCCATTTCCACCTGGCGCCTCAGTTGGACCAGCGTTCCTGCTGGACGTGCAGACCGCGTGAGACGACGCTTCATCCAGTCCCAAACATGCTCAATGGGGGACAGATCCGGAGATCTTTCTGGCCAGGGTAGTTGACACACCTTCTAGAGCACGTTGGGTGGCACGGGATACATGCGGACGTGCATTGTCCTGTTGGAACAGCAAGTTCCCTTGCCGGTCTAGGAATGGTAGAACGATGGGTTCGATGACGGTTTGGATGTACCGTGCACTATTCAGTGTCCCCTCGACGATCACCAGTGGTGTACGGCCAGTGTAGGAGATCGCTCCCCACACCATGATGCCGGGTGTTGGCCCTGTGTGCCTCAGTCGTATGCAGTCCTGATTGTGGCGCTCACCTGCACGGCGCCAAACACGCATATGACCATCATTGGCACCAAGGCAGAAGCGACTCTCATCGCTGAAGACGACACGTCTCCATTCGTCCCTCCATTCACGCCTGTCGCGCCACCACTGGAGGCGGGCTGCACGATGCTGGGGCGTGAGCGGAAGACGGCCTAACGGTGTGCGGGAGCGTAGCCCAGCTTCATGGAGACGGTTGCGAATGGTCCTCGCCGATACCCCAGGAGCAACAGTGTCCCTAATTTGCTGGGAAGTGGCGGTGCGGTCCCCTACGGCACTGCGTAGGATCCTACGGTCTTGGCGTGCATCCGTGCGTCGCTGCGGTCCGGTCCCAGGTCGACGGGCACGTGCACCTTCCGCCGACCACTGGCGACAACATCGATGTACTGTGGAGACCTCACGCCCCACGTGTTGAGCAATTCGGCGGTACGTCCACCCGGCCTCCCGCATGCCCACTATACGCCCTCGCTCAAAGTCCGTCAACTGCACATACGGTTCACGTCCACGCTGTCGCGGCATGCTACCAGTGTTAAAGACTGCGATGGAGCTCCGTATGCCACGGCAAACTGGCTGACACTGACGGCGGCGGTGTACAAATGCTGCGCAGCTAGCGCCATTCGACGGCCAACACCGCGGTTCCTGGTGTGTCTGCTGTGCCGTGCGTGTGATCATTGCTTATACAGCCCTCTCGCAGTGTCCGGAGCAAGTATGGTGGGTCTGACACACCGGTGTCAATGTGTTCTTTTTTCCATTTCCTGGAGTGTATGTTGATATTCAAGGCTGGTAGGCCGGTTTCTGGATCATTTGCTAAACTGCTTAATCCTATTGTGTGTTTGTTTAGTAGTATTTCTGAGATACCTACTGATCAATTGAATGAGGTTTGTGAAGTTTTATGGCTGATTAATCACATACTACAAGGCTTATCCAGAAAGTAAGTTCCGATCAGTCGCGAAACGGAAACTACATTGGAGATCAGAAATGTTTTATTTGCGACAGTTGGCTCCACCTTCCAGCTACTTCTCTACACAGTCGCCACTCCAGCTAGGGCATCTGTGGTACCGTTATACCAACTTTCCAATACCCTCGTCGTAGAAGGCAGCCGCCTGTGCTTCCAGCCAACTCTCTGAGGTCATCTATAGCTCGTTGCCTGTGCGAAAATGTTGTCTTCGTAGCCAGTACTTAATGTGAGCAGAGATTAAACACAGAGGGAGCCGATTACAGGCTGTAGTGCGGGTTATCAAACACTTCCCATCGGAAATGCTGCAGGAGGATTTTCATTGCCCCTGCAGATTGCGTCCAAGAATTGTCACGAAGTAGGAACCGTATGACAGTTCTGTAATGTGGGCTGGATAACATCAGGCGAAATCTCTCACCAGGACCTCATACTTGGCGGGAGACACTATTTTCTGCGCATCTTTATGTGCTCGCCATGCGCTCAGAACTGAAATGAGCGAAGTGATGCAACCAACAGGGATACTAGAGACACTGTCGAACACATACGTGCAAAACTTAATTAGATTTTTACAGTGGTTTCCATTTCTTGACCGATCGGAACCTACTCTCCGAATATCCCTCGTATTATACTTTCTTTACTTTACCCTTTGTCGAAGGGCTCGTTTTGTATATTGTTGTCCTATATACTCCAGTAACAGGGAGCTTTGAGACAGCACAGGGTTCATACAATATGGAGAAAGTTATCACCAAGCTTCTGGAATGGGCTTGAGTGTGTACATTATTGGCAGGTGCAGCATCTGCTGAAACCTTATTTTAATATATCGAATATATCGACATTCATATTGGTATCTCTGCCTTGGAAATGATAGTTATCGAACAAGATAGCGTTTCAAACATTTTCTAAGGGATAATACAGGAATATAGGTCACGTCTTGTTTTTTCCTGGAAACCTACTACCTTCCCTGAGTTAAATGAATTAGTTACGGCTTTGCAAGCCACTTAGATTCGTGGATGAGCAAGGCGATCAGAGTAAAGGCTTTTAATCAGGCCCTCCTACCGGAAGCGACAACTACTTATTCATTAGCCGGTACAAGTTGTTTTGTTGTGGTAACCATAGCCATTTAGCGCGTGAATGTCCAGTTCGTTGTGGGCCTAGATCTAACGACTGACGCTACCGCAGTGGGTTAAAACTCCAATGAATAAGCCTCCCGCTTGCTGCAAGCGTATTTGTGCCCTCGATGAACTTGCTCTTCCACATATTTTAACCCGCCACAACCTAGTATCTCCTTGCGGCCTCGTGGATTCTGGCAGTTCCGTTTCGTTGCTTGGCTGCAGTTGGTGTCTAGAGTTTCGGAATCTGTGCGTCTCCGATATGTCCTTCCCCCCAGAGATGTCGTCTCAACAACGGGCAAGTGTTGCCTCTGGTGGATGAGCTTTGCGGGAGTTCATCTATTTGTAATTTTTCTTAGCGCGCTAGACTCGTTGTAGTTAAGAATCTGTCAGAGATCTTGTTACTCGGGTGTAATTCATTCAACAGGGTGGGTTCTTGACTTTGCGAGTAAAACATTTTTCTTTAAATTTTGTCCATGTGAGAGAATGGCCCTCTGTTCTAATAGTTTCCGTAATAATAGCACCTCTGTAAAAACAGGAGAATCGGAATTCTACTTTAGTCACTTTAATGTCGGTCAGGTTAGACAGTTAATGAGTGCTGTACAACAATTTCCCATTGTAGTTACTAATAAACTGGGGTAACCGAACAAATTTAATACAGAATCCGTTTGGTCGACGATATCCCTTATCGTCTCTCACACACTAAGATTAGAATACTGAGGCAAAAGGTTGAAGATATACTGCGGAATGAAGTTATTAGGTCATCATCTTCTCCGTCTGCATCAACCATATTCCTGGTGCCTAATGCGCAAGGCAAGGATTATCGGCCTGTTCTTGGTTGTAGAGTCCTCAATGAGAAGTTATCTTGGAGTCAGTTCTCCTCCCTGATCAGCATAAGTGTTTCACTTGGTCTGCTAATGCTTGCTATTTTACCGTACCTGATTTGAACTAAAGCTTACTACAAGATGCTATTGAGTGAGAGGTCCAGGCATATTACTGCAATTTGCACGGATTGGAATCCACAGGAATTTCTTTTCAAGACTATTAGATCACATATTGGGCGACCTTAAATTTGGTTGCATATGTAATTACATTGATGATGTCGTTGTTTGTAGTTGCTATTGATGCACACCTTTCTAATGTTGAGGCTTCTTTCTGCGAAGTTAACGCTTCGGCCTTCAGAAGTTACTCTCTCTGGGCAGCAGATTTCTTTCTTGGGTCACCTGGTATCCAGGGACGGTATTGGAATTGATGAAGAACATACTTCCGATCTGAGAAAATTTCCTCTCTCGCTGCACAACTTTTCCAGTTACTCCCTTCGTCACTGATAAAAAACTGATGTTCGAACCCACATCAGGTCTTGCTTTATATACTCCGGCCTGTGGCTAATTGGAGAACATACCAAAAAGGTTTCGAATCGTCCACAGTGTTCCAGAATATTTCACAACTTTAGAGTTCTGAAATGTTCCACAATGATCTGGGAGGTTCCAGGATGTTAACGAACATTCTGGAATCTTCCCGAATGTTTCTGACTATTTCAGAGCAGTGCAGAACATCCAGGATCATTGTGGAACATTCCAGAACATTTTGGAATGTTGTGGAACGCCCTCCAATACTACTAAATGTTTGGGCTGTTCTCTAATACTTTCGAATGTCCTGGAATTTTTTGGTGATTTCTAGAGGATTAAACTGCCTAGCCCTTATATCTCAAAAGCATACCCTTCAAGTAAAAACTGGACCCTTCTTCATGGAAGGGTATTAGATGACTACCACAACATATTACTATCTTGGTCGTACTGGGAATGGTTTCTGAGTTTTAGCAGCAAGTACATTGAACACTTACATCCATAATATATACTGAATATTGATTACTAACTGTTTGTATATAATCACCTTGAAATACATCTGTTAGGTACTCTATGTCGGAAACTATCTTTCAAAAAAAAGGCACCTCGTCCCCTTCCTCAGTTTCATCGAAATAATTCAGTGCTAATGGTTCAATAGCACTTAAAAGCTCCTAGCCTCGTTCCTTCCTTGGTATAGTACCGGCAATGTTAAACAAACAGATGCACACTTACATGAAGATGGCAAGTACAGATGTAAAATTGGAATAGCCTGTGTAGAAACATCTACTTAATATATAACGTGAATTTCTAGTAATTTCATTGGGTGTGAGTACGTCTTTTACAGTGTGGAGCTAAGAGTGTGAAAACCGGAGTGAACTGTTAGTATATGCTGGTTAGTATATGCGCTCGTATTTTGTGATGAAACTGCTCATATTTCTCTTCTTCCCTGCATATTAATAGCATTGCTTTCTGCACTTGTTTCTTGTCAGACTTTCTGTCTTTAAAATGTTGCTTTCTGCCATCTTCTTTCTTCCAATCATTCTCTCTTGCGAGTCCTCTTCTTTGTTCAGTTTTTGGACTCGGATTTCGAAAATTTCTTCACTGCAACAATGTCAGTACGGGAGCTTTCCGGTAATTTCTATGTTTCACCCGTCTCCTCTCAAAACCTTCCGACTTCCACCACAAAGGAAACTGCTGCTCCTTCTGCAAAATTACCACTTTTTCTAGCAGTTAACATCTTCTTGGTGCGTCCAGATTCATCAGAATTTCGCAGGAGAACACATGGCTACACAACAGAATTCAACCCACAGATATCAACAAATCATTCAAGTTGAATTTCCCAGTCCACAAGAAGACCCAGAACTGTATGACATAGAGGGACCATTTGGCCTTTAAACTCCAATTCGCCATGTATGATAATGGAAAATGTACAAAAAGCACCCAAAACCCTGTCTGAATGACACACAAATCGGAGCTGGCTACCCAAAAGACAGAAAACGATCACCCACAAACGATGGCTTCACAGCAAAAATACGAATAGGAGGCAGCGACGAACGGGAAACAGATAATCAATGGGCAGTACCGTCTAACATGCTGCTTTCCAAACACATAAACATAAAATACTGCAGTACACTGAAGTCCATCATTTACGTCTGCAAGACAGGAACAACAATACAGAAACGCGAGACACTCACGTACGAAACGGGAAGATCAGGGCGGCGGATTTTCGGTTTTCCCATACACGTATGCGAACAAACTGTACAACATCTAGCAGTACATTTGGACAGTGGACAAGAGTTTCCTTCACAAAACACATCGCCAGAAAAATTGCAAGCGAACAACCTCAGAATACAACATTCACAGCTGTCTATCAACTGTGCCAAATGGATCCGTTCGCGAAAGCATTTCGGTATAACCAAGTATTACCTATTATACGTGGTACACAACAAGAAATATCTTTCAAAGATGAAACAAGGTATCCTAGTAGAAAATCATTCAAGAATCATGTGAAGTGCGCCCTAGGTCAAGTATATACCATACTTACGAACAACGCCGAATGTTTCTATCTCCGGATGTTGCTACACGAAATACGGGGCAGAACAAGTTACACAGATCTCAAAACTGTTGATGATTACCTATGCCACACATACAGAGAAGCATTCCAACGCTTAGGACTACGGGAAGTCGACAACCACTGGGAATTAACACTACAGGAAACCTCACTCACAGTCTCAGCAGGACAAATGAGAGACGTATTCTCCATAATCCTAAGAACATGTAACCCATCGAATCCATAACAGCTATGGGTATGAGTGACGATATACTGTACCAAATCTGAAAAGTTCATCCAGAACTGAGCATCGAATTAAACGACGACATCTTCAATGAAACACTCATTCGGCTATAAGATAAATGTTTAGCATTAAACAACCAGACCCCAGTACAACTTGGAATGCGGGCACCACTAAAAGATGCTATCAGTGTGCTAAACTTCGAAATTACAAAGGAAAAAAGCTACATCAACGAACTATTTCAATACATTGTTCAAAGCAAACTGCTCCTCAGTGTCAGTCAAAAGGAAATTTATAACGTTATCATGGACATGATCGACAACAACAGAGGCAGAATCACTTACTTGGACTCACCAGGCGTCACTGGTAAAACGTTTCTAATAAATCTAAAGCTGGCAGAAACACATGCTGAACAACACATCGCTTTTGCACTAGATTCATCTGGTACTGCAACGGCACACATGGAAGGAGGATGATCCACTCATTTCGCCCTACAGCTATAGCCAAGGAACAATTCCCGGTAAGTAAAATCTCAAGAGCATCTGGATGAGCTGCAGTCGCAAGCTAATATTATCTCCTGCGACGAATGCGCAGTGGCACAGAAAAATAAAACACTAGAAGCTATGGATAGAGCATTACAAGGCTTTGAGAAAATTCTGAAGCCATGGGAGGAGCTGTAATCATATTCTCATGGTAATTTCAACAAACATTTCCAGTTATCCCCAAATCAATACCAACAGACACGAGATCTGTGCATGCTAGAAAAAAAAAACCACAGCTCTGATCACACATAGAAATACGGCGAATAACAAAACAATGACAGCTGAACTGCTGAAAGACGAAACATCCAGCATATTTGGCACAGAAACGTTTATTAACGGGCGAAAGCCCAAATCCTAAAGACCAGCCGACGGGTTTAATTAAACTCACCAGTGATTTCTGCAACATAGATACTGCTGAAAACAAACTCATCGACCAAATTTATCCAAACATAGGTCACAACTATCAACTATACCAATCGGGACTGGCTATCTGAAAGAGCAATTTTACCAACTAAAATAATATTGTCGACGATACCAACTTCAACATTCAAAAGAAATTCCCTGTGAAGAGAGAACATGCAAATCGGTCGACGCAGTGCTAAACGTTGAAGAAAGTTTGCCCTTCCGCAGATAATTTCTAAATTCTTGAAGGACTAGAAACGCCAGTACACTGCCTTCTACTTAAAATTCGATTTTCGATAGTATCAGATACTAATCAGAAATCTAAACTCACCGAAACTATGTAAATGGAACAAAGAGGATCGTCGAACATCTATCGAATTACCTCATCGAAGCCGAACGTATGACTGGAAAGTACAAAACACACTATTATTCCACAGAATACCACTGATCCCTACTGAACTGCCATTCCAGTTTCAAAGACTTCAGTTTCGAATCAAATTAGCCTAAAGGTTTACAATTAACAAAGTGCAAGGACAAATTTTAAAATATTGCGGCATCAGCCTCAAAGACTACCGCTTCTGCCATGGTCAGCTATACGTAGCTTGCTCTCGCGTGGGAAATTCGAAAAACTTGTACATGTATATCCCAGATAACAAAATGAAAAATGTTGTTTATAAACAAGTATTGTAAACAATTCCAAAACGTTTTCAATTCTTTTTAATTCTTATGCCTTAACAGGTAGTTAAATAGTTATAATATGTTTTCAGTAATTTTTTTACCTCTTAACTTTAAAATTTATCCTTTTATTCCAACTACCACACAATCTCATTTAAACTCTCTGAGCGAAGCCAAGTACCCCAGCTAGTATTAAATAGTGCGAATACTGCGTGCAGCCTTACTTCTGTAGAAATTCATTGCTGTAATGTGATAAAATATAAATAAGTGCGGTACAACGGTTTTTCTGTTTGATGATGGGTAGATACAATAGTCTAAGAATATGCACCTCCGTGTGTTGGTAATTTACAATTTTTTGACATATTTATTATTACCTTCTAAGCCAAGGTATGTTTCAAATTTTTTCCAGTTATTCCACGTGAATGAAGACTATTTCGCTTGAGACCCATGGAACTGTTATTTTTCCTTTTTCAGTATTTATTATTTATTCTTGCTTCTTAACATTCTTCACCATGGAGAGTCCGCGCCCATTAGCTGAGTGGTCAGCGCGTCGGAATGCCACGCCAAGGAGCCCGGGTTCGATTCTAGCGGCGGCAGGAGATTTTCTCCGCTAAGGGGCTGGGTGTTGCGTTGTCCTCATCATCATTTCATGCCCATCTACGGCGCGGAAGTCGCCCAATGTGGCGTCGAATGCAATAAGTACTTTCCCCCGGCGGCCGAACTTCCCCGAATGGGAGACTCACGACCCATAAAGCCGTACGCTCATTTCCATTTCAACATGGAGTATCTCACTATAGATCTGTTGGAACGAAAACTACATCTAAACTATCTCTTACTTTTCCTCGATGTTCACTATGGCTTACTGCATTACAATTTGAGTATGCTTTGAAGTTCAGTATTCGCATTCAAAATCGTTACGTAAGTATCATATAATTCACTTTGTAATGGGTAGGTTTTTTATTTCTTTCGTCAAAAGGCAACGAAACGAAGTTTATTATTTGGCTGAATGTAAAATAAAGATTGTAATTATTCAGGAACCCTTAACCCAATATTTTTATTTGATGTTTTAATGTGAATCAAATATAAAGAATATTATAAAATTGGTTCTAATATTCCACGGAACTTTAATTGTATTTACTTACGTGAAAGTTTTTCACTGTGATCTAGCGGTGGTGTGATGGTGTGGTCATGTTTTTCATGGAGGGGGCTTGCACCCCTTGTTGTTTTGTGTGGCACTATCACAGCACACGCCTACATTGATGTTTTAAGCACCTCCTTGCTTCCCACTGTTGAAGAACAATTCGGGAATGGTGATTGCATCTTTCAACACGATCTAACAAATGTTCATAAAGCACCACCTGTGGCAGAGAGGTTACACGACAATAACATCTCTGTAATGGACTGGCCTGCACAGAGTCCTGACCCGAACCCTATAGAACACGTTTGGGATGGTTTGGAACGCCGAATTCGCACCAGGCCTCAGCGACCGACATCGATACCTCTCCTCAGTGCAGCACTCCGTGGAGAATCCGCTGCCATTTCCCAGGAAAGCTTCCAGGCCCTGACTGAACGTATGCCTGCCAGAGTGTAAGCTGTCATCAAGGCTAAAGGTGGGCAACACCATATTGAATTCCAGCATTACCGATGAAGGGTGCTACGAAATAGTAAGTCATTTTCAGCCAGGTGTCCGGATACTTTGGACTGATAGTGAATGTGTGCGATGCTGTAATTAAATTTTGAGGTAGTTCCTTTGCCTGTTCAAATATTTGCGTATATACTTGGTGTGCTGAGGAAAAGTTTAATGTAATTTCCGTTCTGATCGCCATGTAATTAGATTTATATTGTTGGTTACGGCTCCCTGTTCTTTGCTTGAGCTTAATTTGTCATTGTATCCGTATGGATCGAATAAAATTCGCCAGATGTGCTATTCTTGGATGTTTATTCTAAATTTCCAGTTCTTAACTTAACAACTGTGACTGTTTAAGAAGATTGTGCAAGTGTTATCTTTTACTTACTTGTTATTTAAGGGAAGTTTTACTTATTTTTTTCTTTGTTGTTGCACACTGATTCCTTGTGATAGCAAGAATCAAAGTTCAGTCATGTCAATCTGTGGTTAACTTTTAAAAAGGCTTATTTTCATTTAAAAATCTCTTACTTTCAGAGTATTTATTTTATTTGAGGCAGTCGTGTTTACTGTAAATAAATATGAACATTTGAAGAACAAATAATGCAAGAATTGTAGACCCACCATTCCATCTGATTCTTTTCCTATCCTAACCCGTATCTTGATGTCAGAGTGAGGCCCAATCCGGTGAAGGTTAGCATAGGAACTCATGTCCACAAATGTACCCCTTTCCCGCTACACGCAAAGTACCGCAATACACATTCAAATCTCTCCCACTGACTCTGGCGTTACGTACTTCATTCACCAGCCACCTGATGTCTTCTACTCACTGCGGGTTTGTTTACGTGCCATTCATTGAAATTTGTGTTCTGCCTGGAGAGGTTTGTACCTGCTGTCGTGCTCGTGGTCCTTTCTCATATTGTACTACTGTACAGTAGTAATAATTCATTTCAAAATGGTTCAAATGACTCTGAGCACTACGGGACTTCTGAGGTCATCAGTCCCCTAGAACTTAGAACTACTTAAACCTAACTAGCCGAGGACATCACACACATTCATGCCCGAGGCAGGATTCGAACCTGCGACCGCAGTAGTCGCGCGGTTCCAGACTGTAGCGCCCAGAAGCGCTCGGCCACACCGGTGGCAATAATTCACTGCAGCAGCGGATGGAAGCTGTATGTACGTTTCATTTTTAGTGTGTTGCTGTTGTCCACGATGAATTACACCTTTGTCACATATACCGACATTATGTTTTGTACGCCGAAGCTCGATGTAGTTTCAGTGATGCTCGTCAGCTGAATGCGGAACCGACGCCTTCACACCCTCCCTTTGCTACGGTGTACCAGCGGGTGTCGGAGGCTGGTGCACTCACCCCCCCAGCAATGCCGACAGTTGTGTTCCAAGACGGCGCCGCCGCACACGCGAGTTTGAAGAGGGTGTACTTCATGTACGGAAGACGCTGCGATGATGAGTACGTAACAGGTATACTCAGTGTGGATCACCAGACTCTGATATTTCTGCGTGATCAGCAACTACATCCGTACCACCACCCGAAAGTTAGACGCTAAGCAGGCACAGGACTCTGTTTCACAAGCCAACTTCTGCACTACTGGGTGGACGTGCTCAGCATCTCATGGCGGATCGTTCTCAGAGATAAGGGTGTCCTCAGTTCCTCTAACAGTCATGTGTCGGCTGGTGAAAATCAGCCTGCTGTGCGCCTTCCTGGTTTCTGGAATTATGCGGTTAGAAAACTTAGGCGCGGTTCCTAGATGGACCAGTAATTGGGCCATGTCTTCTTCCACCGCATCTCACATGCGTCGCGTACTTGCGATTTGTTCACACCATACTGCATGGGCTCTTGGAAGGTGTGCTCCAGCATCTGCATCAAAACATGTCGTTCCAGCATGTAGGCGGATCACCCGATCTTCCACGTGCGGTCCAAAGTTATCTGGACCAACGATTTTGGCAACAATGGATAGGTCATGATGGCCCGATAACTCGGTCGGCATGTTCTCCAGACTTGAACCCGCTAGACAAGTACCTGTGGAGTTACCTAAAGTCCATTATTAATAAGACCCCTATGGCATCTGGTGAATTAAATAAAAATTTAGTTTCTACAGGGAATTTAGTTTCTACAGGGGAATCATGTAACTTTCTTGGCAAATGCCTTTTCGAGATTGATGTCTGAAATCCTCTTCTGTGATACAGACAAGGGGGAGATTGAGTTAATAATTAAATCACTGCAGACTAAAGACTCTCATGGATATGATGGAGTGCCTAGCAGAATATTTAAGTACTGTGCTGGCATGTTAGTCCTGTATTTAGACATATTTGTAATTTTTCCTTTAGGAATTGTCAGTTTCCTGAAAGATTAAGGTACTCAGTAGTAAAGCAGCGTTATAAAAAGGAAGAAAAGCATAATGTAGACAATTGTAAACTTATATTTATGCCATTGGTGTTTGCTAACGTTATCGAAAAGGCTGTGTATGTAAGGATAATTGATAATTTTGTATCACACTATTTGTTATCAAATGTACAGTTTGACTTTACAAGTCATTTAACGACTGAAAATGCTGTATTCTCGTTTCTCTGTGAAGTACTGGATGGGTTAAACAATAGGTTTCGAACGCTAGGCATATTTATTTTTTTTATTTAACTACTTTTGATTGTGTTGATTACAAAATATTGCTCCAGAAGTTGGACCATTATGTAATATGGGGAGTAGCTCACAGTTGGTTCACCTCTTACTTTAGCAACAGGCAGCGAAAGCTCATTATTCACAGTGATGAGAATGGCTGTGACGTGGGGTCTGAGTGGGGTACAGTCCAGTGGGGGGTGCCCAGGGATCAGTGTTGGGGCCGCTCCTGTTCCTTACTTATATAAATAACATGCCCTCTAGTATTATGGGTAATTCTAAAATATATCTGTTTGCTGACAACACTAGCTTGGAGGTAAAGGATGTTGCATGCAACATTGGCCCAGTTTCAAATAGTGCAATTCATCACCTAAGTTCATGGCTTGTAGAAAATAGACTAACGCTAAATCACAGTGTAGCATTACATGCGTAATCGTCCGAGTAGCCCAAGAAATCTTTGGTCAATAATCTTGTCGGGATGTCCGTTAAAGTTAGATATACTTTGTGTTACGTGAGAGTAGGAGAGTCAGAACAGGTAGTAACGAGTGACATCATCTCAAGTCAAGATTTTTTTCTAGTGCACTCTTTGCTGAGCGATTGGCACTGTCTAAGAATCAATAGGAAATGAAGTTTTTTTTTTGACATAGCAGGTCACAATGCTGCGTTATGCGCGATTTTTTTCTTTGAAAAAGATAATAACTTCTGAGTTGCTCAAGTGCGCGGACAAGCCTTAATCGAGTGCGAGTCCTCTTTAATTTTAAAGAATTGACCTGAAACTGATAACCCTTAATCCGGACTTGGTTTGGAAAACACTCTGAGAGCCACGGCCAAACTTGGTTATATACGGATCGCTCGCGGACTTTGAAATAACGGCGCGAAGTTTGATATTCGCGGTAGGATATCGCACGTTACTGTTTGAATACGATATATATTTACTGTTTGAATACCACATATATTAATCACGGAATAGTCTGTTGATTAATACGTTGATTAGCAACCAATAAACAGATTGTAATGGAATTACCGGAACGATCATTTCAGTCATTGGTGACCACTACACGCACATCACAAAAGTAACTACTCTCGTTGTGAATAACATTTGGAACTGATGAGTTTTGTTTCAGCTCCTTGGGATCAATAAACTTAATCCGAAGTTGGAACTTTATCAACTGTGTCGTGTTCCTTCAATTTAGTAGATCGATAAAAATTACAGTCTACACTGCAATTTTCACCTTTTGAAAAAGAGAGCACTTACCTTTTTAGAGAAATGTTTCAGCTTCAGTCATCGATCTTCCCAAAACAGAGATATGGCTGACACTCATAAATAGCACTACGGTATCGTGATCAACAACATATGTGCCCCCTTCTCCCTCCCTTCTGTCGTAAACCCTGAGATATAGCCGCGATACGGCGAAGGAAGAAGGAAGAGAGTTTGGACAGCCGAGGAGAAAAGAAGAAAACGACGACGATACAGCAAGAGAGAGGAAGAAGGAGAGTGGAAGTCGCAACAGTAGGACTCAGTTTTATAGTTTCTAACACACAATTGAACAAAACCTGATGTTTCAATTTCACAGAATGGGAATATGATTAGTGCAACTGAAGAGTTCAAATTTCTGGGTGTTCAGATAGATAGTAAACTGTTGTGGAAAGCCCACGTTCAGGATGTTGTTAAAAGACTTAATGCTGCCATTTTTACTATTCGAACTGTAAGTGAAGGGAGTGATGTTCGACTTGAAAATTAGTCTACTTTGCTTATTTTCATTCGTTTATGTCGTGTGGTATTCTATTTTGGGGTAACTCTTCCTATTCTAAAAGGATATGTTTGGCTCAGAAACGGGCAGTTCGGGCAATAAGTGGTGTAAGTTCACGAACTTCTTGTCGATCCCTGTTCACGAGTCTGAGTATTTTGACATTGGCCTCTCAATATATATATATATATATATATATATATATATATATATATATATATATATATATATATATATATATATTATTCCCAAGAATAAGCAGCTTTCACTCAGTTAATAGTTGACAGAAATCAAACCTGTATGTGGATCGGAATTCCTTAACTCTTGTGCAGAAAAGTGCAGTATACTGCTGCATCCATTTTCAGTAAGCTACCACTTGAATTCAAAAATCTTTGCAGTAATCCACGCTCTTTCAAATCGAAACTGGAGAGTTTCCTCATGGGTCACTCCTTCTATTCCGTCGAGGAATTCCTTGAAAAATTAGGCTGATCCTTGTTGTATTGTTGACTGCGTTTAATTAAAATTATGAATTGAAGTTTTTCGGATACCTAAATATTTTATTTTCATCTGTTATTACTGTTATGTTGTAATTTCATGTACTGACGTTTTCCATGACCTTATAGACTTGCTCGTCAATTTATTCCCACGGAACGTGACGTGTAAATAAAAAAAAATCTGACGAAAACCTACTGGCATGGGGGCTATGGCTTCTTAAGATGCTGAAGGACCTGAGACTGGACCATGGTACAGAGGTATCACGTCTATGTTGAAGTCGATAGTCGTCACATTGAGCCATGTTTGTAAGCAGAACCAGACGACACGCAGCAGGAGTCAGAGAACCACGTATGTTCCGGTATTTTGAGAAAAGAGGGAAAAAGGTATGTTTCAATACATATGTTCCTGAGCTAAACCTAACTTTCCTGCTATTCACTACAAGTGCTCGTAGGCTGTTGTGATACTTAGGTACACCTTGTATAGGAATTACGACGTGGTATTCCTGGGGCAATTGGCAATCCAGCTCTCATAATTTATACTCAACAATTCAAGAAAAACTGAAAACAACTACTCACTACAACCGAACATCGTTTTACTACTTTTGTAAACCCTCGTCGCCAATTTTGTAAAGGCCTAGTCGCTACTTCTGTGGAGGCCAAGTTGTCACTGTTGTTACGGTACGCCCAGTTTGGGAGTTCGTGAAACAGCTTCTGGTGGAGTACACCGCTAAGACAATTTGTCCCTGCCACTATTACAAAGCTGCGCCCGAGGGTCAGGTAACAAGGTAGGAGAACGAAGGTTCTACAACATTCCAATAAATTAGTTACGGAGTCACACAAACGAGTTCAAAAGGTTACATACTTTGTGCTAGTTGAGTACTGAAGTGTGCAGCAAACAGCACTGCTTGTGATATGAAATAGAAAGGCACATAATGGCTAATTTCAAATAATCGTAGTTAAACTTCACTATACATAGCAAATGCAATTTACAACAAGCTATTGTTAAAATTCTATGTAAAGCGATGCAGCGATGCCGCGACAGGTCAGTTTTGAAGTTAGTTTTGGAAGTCAAAGAGATCAGTGATGTCAGCCAGTGTTTTGTTTACATTACGAATGTGCAGCTCGGATGTCAATTAATGTGAATAAATTTTGCGAAGCATGAAAATTTCGCATTCACTCATCAATGGGCCAGGCAGCAGAAACTTAAGTTAAGTAACATTCAACATGAATAGTTACAACTTCTAAGAGTTCACTAAACGATGTTCTCTGTCTAAGTCAGCCCTGGACGATGTTGTGTAAAACAAGTGGATGAGAGCAGCTCTTCTATCTCCCGAGTAGGCTTCTGTCCGTTGTCGTCCGGTCATTGGCGGATTGTACTCGGCTGTCAATTGGCCGAGACGAAGTCGATATCTTCATCCTGAGCGCCGCCCGTGGCGCTGATGGAACTCGCGCGAGTGGCGAGTCTCTATAGCACTGGTACCAGCTCGCATCTTTGCGCCTACCGGGTGGGGGATTTTCTGTGCCCGGGGACTTGGTGTTTGGGTTGTCCTCATCATTTCAGCGTCATCATCATCATTCGTGACAGTGGTTAGATTGTAATGTGAAAAAATTGGAGTCTGTGAAAATTGCGACTCTGTACAGGCACTGATGACCGCGCAGTTGGGCGCCCCACAAACCAAACACCATCATCTTTGCGCCTGTGATGCTTTTGCCCTGGCTGTGTCATGTTAGGACTACACACCAACTAACCATCAAAGTACAGGTGGTATCAGAGATCGATAGTGGTGGTAGCCTCTCACTGCACGACGCTCTTCATTTTGTCTCTTGTAATAGACTTACCTGTCATGGAAATGTACAAGAACCGTCTTACAAACATGTAAAATCGCCATTACTACTACTATGGGTTTGCAAAATATTTTTATTAAGCCTCCTTAATTCAATACCAACAATTTCCCGCAAATGAGACACCACCCTTGAAGTTTGGCGTAGAAATCAGAGCTACACCCAGAATCAACCTCCTCAGTGTGTCACCAGTTTCACATCACTCATTTTTCGCATGTTCTGCATAGTTATCACTGAAATTGTTCAAATGGCTCTGAGTACTATGGGACTTAACATCTGAGGTCATCAGTCCCCTATAACAACTACTTAAACCTAACTGACCTAAGGAGATCACACACATCCATGCCCGAGGCAGGATTCGAACCTGCGATCGTAGTGGTCGCGCAGTTCCAGACTGAAGCACGTAGAACCGCTCGGCCACACCGGCCGGCCTTATCACTGTGTGTAAAAAAATTTACTTTCTAAATTTTTCTTTCATTCACACGTTTCACAACATTAATAACGATATGAGGTTGTACGTAGTTATTTTCATCCGACGAATTTTGCTTAGATTATGTTTATCGTTCAGACTCTGCTTAAAATTTTTGTAGTGAGTCACAAAACCTTTATCACATAATGCAGGAATCAGATTCTGAGGAAATCTCGTCGATGGTAGTCTGAGGACTTAAAAATTTGTGACCATAGACGTGAAGTAATGGAAATTTATTCTATTTTCGGGTCACTATTGAATTCGCGACAATGTCGCTTTAAATTTTTGTAGTGAGTCACAAAACCTTTATCACATAATGCAGGAAGCAGATTCTGAGGAAATCTTGTCGATGTTAGTCTGAGGACTTAAAAATTTGTGACCATAGACGTGAAGTAAAGGAAATTTATTTTATTTTCGGGTCACTATTCAATTCGCGACAATGTCGCAGCTTGCGAGATTGGAATCAACTTCATAGAGATTTTCTGAGTACTCAAATTCTACTATCAGAATGTAACCAAACTGCTGTTTGTTCTCTTGTACAGTTTGTTCACGAAGATTGGAAAAAGCTGTAAGCTGTGTAAAACTTTGCTAACTGTACTCACTTGTTCGCTAATATGTCTAACTTTGCTACAACGCCTGTTATTGCAACACTCTCAAGCCGACCTCCCCTTACTGATGTCTATGAAGTAGTACACAACAGCGTTAATGACTTACTATTTCCCAACATATTTTTTTTTTTTTCTGACAGGGTACAGTTGTTTCTCTCTGAGTGTGAGATGGACACCGTACTATCAGGACAGTTTTGCTGGTGTCTCTACACCCTGGGAGTTGCGCTGTACCAGCAGCCAATACCGCATCCCCACTGGACAGTAAATTTTTGCACCACACGAACTACCAACCTCTAGTTTTCCACGTAATGTACGACCACTGTGTGCCGTGGACCGTCGGCCGCGGTGACGTCACGCGGGCCGCACATCTGCCTACAGCCCCTGCCGGCCTGCCTGGGGACTTCTCGGCGGCGGGCGCCGAGTTAGGAAGGCGGCGCCGGCTAAAGAGGCGGAGCGCGGCGCGCAGCCGCCGCCGCCCACCGCAGCCGCCGGGATGTTTTCTCTGCAAACAGCGCGCCGCCGCCACAGGCGCGTCCTCCCGCCTCCCACACCCCGCCACCACTTCCCCACCCCCCGCAACTAAACCGCCGCTCGTTGCAGCTGCGCGAGACGCGTTCCATATCTCGTTCCCTGTACTGCGTATGCACTGGGGAAATATGTGCGGCCCGCGCTCTCAAGATTGCGAAAGGTGGCAACGTTCAAACATAAGGCTACCCCTGACACAGTCATTTTACACACCTTGCAACGAGGTAAGCTACGCTGTTCCCTCCACGTAACGCACCCTATTTTCGAACTGCCGACCTGGATATATCGCTAATAGCTGCCCTCTCCGACCTATGTACATACACAGAGACAATCTTATTTTAGTTCTTGCATGAAGAGTAGCACGTGCTAATTAAACAGTGATGATCATGCCTATGAGTGACTGTGATGCCTTTCCTTGTCCACTGTACAAATGGAAGTATGAACATGGAGGATATGTGACCAGGCGGCAGTAGGTGATCAATAACACTTCTACACAACTAGAGGAAAGCAACAAGCATTCTGATCATATTGAACTCTAATTTTTAAATTTGAGTATAAACAGTCACAGCCGCAATAAACTTTTTTTTTTGTATCTAAGGCTATTGATTTCGGTCTGTTTTAGACCATCTGCATTCCCACTGCCCACACCATGAAAATGGCTGTGAACGGAGGAGTCACTGCATCGCCACGAACACTAACTTCTGAGCATTTATCGTTCGTGGAGGCTTAGGTACAGTGTCTGTTCCGTTCACAGACACCATCTACCACCTTGGTGTGGGTCTAAAGACGATCTAACACAGGCCGAAACCGTAACCTTATATAAAAGCTACTCAGCAGTTAGTGGTTTTGAAGGTGTGCTCCATTCACATCCACCATCCACCATCATGGTGTGTGTCTGAAGATGATCTAAAACAGACCGAAAACGGTAACCTTATACAAAAAAAAACTTTATTGCGGTTGTGACTGTTTGTATTCTGTTTTCAATAATAAATAAACCGATTTTCTCCAGAGATACGTGTTCTCCAAAATTACTGAATCCTGATAATTGAGTTACTTATATGTATGGACAATCACGTAATGTCATCATGGCCCTTCCGTCTCCTCAGACACAACTCTCCTCATCCCCTTCCACCTTCCTCCCCCCCTCCCCACTCTCTCTCTCTCTTTTCTATTTAATTTATTGGAAACAGAGAAATTAAAGAGCTTCCAAGCCAACATACAAATTTAGCGCGCCTTATCACAGTTCAATATTTTATCGTAATTTCAGCTCATGCAGTCACATTTCTGAACGTCTTCTTAACCCGTGCTGCTTCCCCCTGCTCTATTTTTTTTTATATATAGGATGCTCATAAAGCTTCCTACACCAAGGACGGACGGGTCGGACGTAACATTTTTCTCGTCCAATGGTGATGACAGCATGTCTCTCTTTTCTATTTATATATACTTTGCCTGTCTGCCTAAATGTACACTGTGTGAAAGCTGCTGTGTGGCACAGTTTAGGTAAGTGCATATACACATGAACAAGGGGGAGTATTCTGTCGGCCACACACGTTCAAACAGGCATGATGGATATGCACCATGAGAATATATACATAGTTCAATGTATTATGGAAGTTTATCGATACATTTTCATAGCACACGTACAATCATTGAAGTCTCATATTGCATTTCTAACAGGTAAGCTATATCTTCAGTTGCCTAACACATTTATAACTTGAAGCCTACGGTTTCAGTTTACATCTTTTTTATATCTGTAGCCTTTGGGCTACAATGTCACTACATTGTATCCACAGCTGTACATTGCATTCAAAACCAGTATTTTAATGACAAATCAATTTTAAATAGCCTTCTGTTGCATTGTTGGCTAATGAGTAGGCAATTCATCTGAGAGATGATTCCACTATATAAATGCTCACTTTATCATCGAGTATGAAGTGTTAATCATCTAATTCCAACTGAGACTTCTTTACAGACGAAACTACATGTAATTTCGATCGATTTATCAGCATCTTTTAATACAGATACTCTGTATTCATCAGTGCTTAGTCTCTTTCCTCAACAGCGGTTACCACCTTTCAGTTTGTGTATTACGCATTGTGTTTCAGTTTTCGGAATCCACATTTTTGCCACAGTACTACGATTTCTGCAGTAATCTCCACAAATAGTTCATGTTTCGTTAAAAACAATTTATTTTATTGATACATGGGATGCTAGAAATGTCTTTGTTGAGATAATCCAAAAGAGTTGAACCATTTATGCACATAACTTTTAATCACCTCATAAATATTTCATAGGCCTTCCATGTCTGCGTAACACATTTTAAAATTCTTTGCCTCTAATTCTTCAAGATTTACCTGTCATGGAAATCTACAAGAACCGTCTTTAAAACATGTAAAATCGCCATTACTAGAACTATATCTTTGCTAAGAATTTATATTAAGCCTCCTTAATTCAACAGCAACAAGTTTCCTTAAATACGACACCATCCTTGAAATTTGGTATATAAATCTGAGCTACAGGTACGGCCCTACCTCCTCAATGTGTTACCAGCTTCACATCACTCATTTTTCGCATATTCTGCACAGTTTTACCAGAACACTTATCACTGAGTGTAAAAAAAAAATTACTTTCGAAATTTTTCTTGCATTAAAACGTTCCTCAACATTAATATCGATACGAGGTTTTACCCAGTTATTTTCATCCGACGAATTTTGCTTAGATTACGTTTATTGTTGAGACATTGCTTTAAATTTTTGTACTGAGTCACGTAACCTTTACCATATAATGCAGGAATGAGATTCTCAGGAAATCTTGTCGATGGTAGTCTGAGGACTTAAAAATTTGTGGCCATAGACGTGAAGTAAAGGAAATTTATTCTAGTTTCAGGTCACTGTTCAATTCGCGACAGTGTCGCAGCTTGTGAGATCGGATTCAATTTCATAGGTATTTTCTGAGCACTCAGGTTCTACAATCAGAATGTAACCTACGCTTGAATCGCTTGGTATGCTCATTACACCGAAACTCTCCATAGACAGCCATCCAAAATTAGAGTGTGGTAAGTACTGTGCAGTTGTCCGAGTGTAGAGACTATTAACACTGAGAGGCATAATGGAAGATTCGTAGTTATTTTAATTACAATCAGCAATGAAGCTGTAGTTTGCAACAGTGTATCTGTACGAACAGTGAAGGAACCAACAATTGTAGTTGTTCTGTATTTGTAAAAAGTTGCGGTTCTACATTAGTAGTTTCCAAGGAAACATCCGACGCTAACCCGGGCGAAATAACAGTATTTTTTTTGTTTTTGAAGGACATCATTTTTACGCCAGTGACTCTTCTAGGTTTTTTATTACACTATTGCAGTTTCGGCCTTAAGCCATTATCAGGTGCTGATATTGTGGCTTTAAGCCATGTCAATGTAATGTTAGCTGATGGTCTAATGCATGTGTGACTAGTGATGTGTTAACGAACATGTGCATTTACAAATTATGTTGTTTTACGTTGTCTGAATACGTGTTATCGCACTATTTAACAACGACACGAATGTATTTAACGGGGTTGACAGCGACTTACAAATGTCTCAGCTTACACTTGATAATGGACTAAGGCCGAAATTGCAAGTGTAATAAAAAACCTATAAGAGTCACTGGCGTAAAGATGTCCTTCAAAAAGTTTTGTATCACTGTTAACCCCAGCTACAACAAGTATATTCAGTATTTTTTGTGACAGAACTCTCGGAAATTGTCAAAGACCTCAGCAAATAGCAGCATATCGGTTTTCAAATTGTAACGAAAAGGGGACGTCATTAATATTTCAGATTTAAGCAGAATTTTACCCAATCTGCATTAAAAGTGGAGGAAACAGGATAGGTTTTGTAACGATATGAGTATAAGACCTTGTCCATGTGGATTTGTAGTAACTAAAGCCATAAAATTTTAAATGTTCCTAGAATACACTGAATATTACAATCACTCAGGCCGAAATAATTACTAATAGTCACCCAATAAGTAAGAAAGTTAGCACAGTGGCTACGGAATACTCTTAGTATGAAGAGATCTGATGTATAAACAGTCTCCTGACGACTAACCTGTCAGATTTCCAGTTTTCACGCGGTCTAAATGCTTCACCAACAAATATTCAACTACTCTTTCCTGATTGGTCGAATCCAATTGGTTTAATGACGGGTATTATACGAGGTGCTTATTTTACGGCGCACTGCATTAAGTCAACGCGTAATTAGACATGCCACATGCAGAAAAACACAAAAGAAAGCATTGACATATTCACTGCATATACACATTTATATGTAGTGAAAGATGAAGAAAACACGAAATAAAAAGCAAAATGTGGATCACTTGTAACCTCCCCCTCACTTATCGACCTTAATGACAGTGAAAAATTAAACCGCGTGTACCTAATGGAAATTTGGGAAAAGCAATCGTCACCAAAGTTAATCTGTCGGTAAAGAGGGAGGAAAGGGTTACATGTAAATGAAAAGGAAAATGCAAATGAAACTGGTGGAAATTAATTTTGAAAAGGGGTAAAGTTAATAAAGAAAGTAAATGTGCGGCCGTTACGTTAACAATTAACTAGTGGTAATTAGATATTTGAGATTTGGGGAAAATTACGGTCGCCAGTCCTATGGACAATTACTATAATAACTGAAAAAGAAAGGTTATTGCAGATATAATTAGCACTAAAAGCGTGGCAACTGAAGGTTGACACGTGTTGTGTGAAAACTGGATGTTTGTCTGAAGTACTAAATTTCGCTACACCCTGACTTAATTTAGCAAAAAATTAATACAACTGGAAAATTGAAAGTTAACTTAGTGACTGAAATTAATAGTGAACTTTGTTTCTGAAGCATATCGAAATTCAGTAAAATACAGTTAGTCTTGGGCTACCTCAACAATCATTTCAAAAGCTACTTGAATCTACGCAATTTAGAAATAAGAGACTTAACTTCGAACTTGAATTAAATGATTCCGAACAATTAACAATAGTAAAATTTAGTACGTACCAAGCTGAGCTGCAGTCGCAGGTAAGCTAAAATACGGTAACAAAACTCGCACTCTTAATTTGTGCTTGCGTAATCTAAATATTGTAACCAGCTATGAATACCTTAACTGAACTTTGAAATTAAAGCAGTGAAATCGAATGATGCTATTTTAATGCTGGCGTTTGAATTTCAACGACACTCGGGTTCATTTCGGAAAAGGAAGGGACCCTGCTTGGCAATGCAATTGGAACAATGAGCAACAAAGGTTCATGCTAAGTTGCTGTAATTTTGTGATGCAACAATTTTAAAATTTGAAAAGCTGAGGTCTGCCATACGGTTCTAAAACTTTACGTGCTTCCAGTCTTCCTTGTTGGTTGATTGAAGGTTTGAAGCCGCCGATCGAGGAGGTGGCGACAGTCACTCATTGTCGGCCATCGCTGTTGCAGAAGCTGGATGTTTGCGCGCCTTCATCTCGACACGGTCACCAGACGAAACGGGCTCTTGATGTGCGCTAGCTAATGCTTCCCGTCCGCGACACCGTGTCAGAAACGATTACAGCAAGTCGAGCGCAATTACATGCTGCCAAACCCCGAAAGCGCGGCAACTCGCGGGAGCGTCACACAACACCTGCTCCACTCGCTACTCCAGCCAGACTTTCCCTCTGCCCGCGCTCCACGCGACAGAGTTAACACTAACAAAGATCCTAAACACTGTGGTTCTCCACACGACCTATCGATGTAATCGTTCGATAGCATAGTTTTCCCTAGGCCAGACCCAGCGTATAAATACAAATAATCTTTACACAACAAACCAATTATACATCGACATAAATGCATATATATACAAATAGTAAAACAATTACAATATACAAAGACACAGAAACGTCATATATTCAGGTAACAAAATAAGGAAAAAAATTATAGTACAATAGATGGAAATAGGAGGATATGCATTTCCGGAGTTACACGTGCCCCACATTGTCTGAGGATGTTCGTGTAACCTAAACAGACTCAGAAAATGTCCCCAAAAAGAAGCAGCAGAAATGCATATGCTCAAAACATCAAGTAAATTTAGCATTCGTCTAATTAACCATAAATCAATTTTTTAGACCATAATAATTGAGTAGAGACACTCCTAATCTTATTCCATTCTGTCATCTTACGCAAAAGAAAACAGGTTGACAACATATTAAAATTCATAGAAAACATAGAAAATGGTTTAGCTATTCTAAAATCTTCAAAATTCCTAACAGTATCAAGAAATGGAATACTATTTACAAAATTAATCAGAGTACATGGTCATAAAAACAGGTAGATAAAAATACGCAAATTAATAATTAATTACATAGAATACACATTTTTATGTAACCTTTTCATAATTAATATTTTCGTCATGAGAGTCCATTAAACGCTAAACAAGAAAATAATACACATCATATCGAGAAAACATAAATATTGACAGCAGAATTCTTTCACATCAGCTGTCCGGTAAGAAAAACAACTCCGCCTTACGTACTCGTAAGTACAATGAATTCCGACAGCGGCACAAGAGCCGACAGCGGCTCCGCCTTGCCAGTATTGTTGCGCCCGCCTGTGCGGCACGCTTGATCTCACTCGCCTATGCAACGGCATTTCCAGAACGTCCGTTTCACTGAATTCTTTCGGAAAAACTCACTCCCGAGTAATCTCAAGGAGTCCATAAACACTATCACAGTGGATAACTCAACACTGTCCATCATCATACGCATGTACTAGCCTGAAACTTAAAACAGCGTCTAAGTACATCGGCAATGACTAGTAAAACACATATTCATGGAATCTTACAGCTAGTTACAAAATCATATTTACATTCCTTAATCTACTGTGACTCAGCTGAAAACTTAAACAAGCAGCTTGGATTTTTCAATTGATTTATAATGACTCTCTCTTAAATCATTTAGTAAAAATTAATTACATATTAATTACAACTTCCTTAATGTCCTCTTGGTCAGGCATCAGCATGGCAATCTAGCAAATCGTTAAATATTACACTCTATATTTACATACTGTACAAATTACCCATTCTGTGGTATTAATCAATCCTTGGTTGGTACAATTTCAAGTCTACAGTGTTCCGTATACCTAATAGTTTTCCAGAGCTTGGATACTCTAAGCAATAAGCATTTGTGTGAGGTATACCAATGACTTTATATGGTCCATTATAAACAAACTTAAATTTAGAGATTTCATTGTCTATCTCGCTCGATTTCTCATGAGCTTTTACAAGTACTAAGTCTCCGATTGCAAATTTAGCAAAACGCGCTTTAGCGTCATGACGACGTATGCGAGCATCGGCTTTTAGCTTCATTACTTCTCGCAAACGATCTTTTTTCACACCAATACTAATGTCAATCCGTGGAGGGAATTTGATTACCTCTTCCACTAAACTTTTACTTCTGTCATCCAACAGGATTTCCTCTGGAGAAAATCCCGTAGATCATGTCTCAAGGTGTTCATAATTCTCTCAAATACTGCTACATATTTGCCCCATGCCCTATGGTTGTGGTGGCAATAGGTATGGCAAATTCGGCCTAGCTCGCGCATACACCTCTCAGCGGGATTTACAGCCGGACAGTAAGCTGAAATATGGATCACTTCGACCCCATTACATGCCATGCCTTCATTCCACAACTTAGAAGTAGATTGTGCCCCATTGTCTGATAGAATCGCCTTGGGCTTACCAATATGAGCAAAATAATCGTTCACAAGCTTGCTATAGGCCGCTTTGGCTGTAGCTTTCCTAATCGGGTATAGTTTGATGAACTTGGAAAAAGCTTCTAGCACTACTAAAATGTAGGCAAAGTTTCCTGATGACTTGGGCAAAGGTCCGTACAAGTCCACGCACAGTAATTCAAAGGTGTCGTTAGGCCTTATACTTAACATAGGACCACGACTCGTACAGTTAGTGACCTTCACCTTCTGACATAAATCGCAAGTTTTCACTCTGTCAGTAACGCGTTTTAACATGTTGTTAAAATGCACTACTTCACTCAGCTTTTCCGTACATTTCTTTGGTCCACAGTGACCATACGCCAAATGGTAGTAGTCTATTATTTCCGTGACGAATTTGGTGAGCCAGCATACCCGCCAAATATTACTATTTTCAACCTTACGTATGTACAAGATATGATCGTATATCTTGTAATACTTCCCTAATTTCTCTCCTTCTGGACTCCTTTCGTCACATCGGTTTTTCACCATATTTAAACAACCATCCTCGTTCTGATGACGACGTAGATTCTTACAGACGTTCACTATTAATTTACGTTCCTCAACTTCTTTAAAATAGTATAATTTGACCACTCCATCTGCCTCATCTTTCAATAGATCTTGATTAGACTCGGGCAACCGCGACAACGCATCCGCTACGCAATTTTCGGTCCCTTTTCCGTAACAGATGCCATAGTTAAATTGCTGTAAATACAGCGTCCACCTAGTCAGTCTTTCGTGAAGTAGTTTACAATCCTTCAGATAAGTGAGCGACTTATGGTCCGTATGAATAATCACCTTACGGTCCCATAGGTAACCCTTGAACTTCTTGAATCCCCACACGATAGTGAGACACTCTTTATCAGAAATCGTGTAGTTTCGCTCCCTTTTTGATAAAGTTCGACTCGCGAACGCTATCGTCCGGTGTTCCTTATCCTCTCCAACTTCTTGGAACAGTTCTACCCCCACCCCGTAATTCGACGAATCCGTTCCCAGATGGAAGGGTAGCGATTAATCTCGATGAAATAGTATGTTAGATCTTAACAACTCGTCTTTTAATCTCTCGAAAGCGGCCTGACACCCGTCAGTCCACACAAACGGAACATTTTTGCGTAAGAGGTTATTCAAATTTTCATCATTAAACACTTGTCCTCTTACAAATTCACTGTAATATCCTGTGAGCCCTAGAAAACTTTTTAACTGTTTCCTAGACTTGGGTGGAGGACAATTCCTTATTGCCTCTAGTTTCTCTGGGTCTTTTGTAATACCAGCAGTGGTAATTACATGACCTAAAAATTTCAGTTCCTGCTTCACAAATTCGCATTTCTTTAGCTTTAGAGTCATTCCGCCATCGCGCAATGCTCTAAAAGCTTCATCTAACAGGTCACAATGGTCATGCCAAGTGGCATTGGCCAACAATAGGTCGTCAACATATACAGTTAATCTTGAACTCAAAGCCGGTCCTAGCACTTTATCTAGGGCCCTGATGAATACGGACACAGATATATTTAGTCCAAACGGCAGTACTCTATACTGATAACACCTGCCCGCGAACAAAAAGGCGGTGTATGGCCTAGATTCTTCTTCGAGTTCTATTTGCCAGTAACTAGCCGTCAGATCGAGGCTAGTCATGAACTTAACGTCATGAAAACGTTGCAAAATCTCCTCCATACTCTCTGGTCTGTCAGTTTCGCGTTGAACGACCCTATTCAACGTGCGTGCGTCAATCACAATACGCACACTACTATCCCGTTTTGCTACAATGACCAAACCGTTATTGTATGGACTCGTACTTCTTTCAATCACTATCCATTCGATCATCTTATCTATCTCCCGTTGCACTGCTTCCTTTTTGGCCAGCGGTATAGCATACGGTCTCACGAAGAATGGTTCGTGCTGAATTACATGCAACTTGCATTTATATCCTACCACAAGTCCCGGTTTGTCTGAAAGCACACTCTTATTCCTCATTATCACTTCATACAGGCATCGTCTTTGTTCGTGTGTTACGTTTGACACACCGTCTACAATAGTTTCCAATTCACTTTCTACACTATTGTCAACGCCGAGATTCCTCACGTTACAGTAGTTCAAATTCATACCTACGTCAATGGCATCCGGCCAGTTAACAATGTGTATACGCTGGTATTGCCTATGCACACCATCTCCTGCCTCGTCAAAACTAACTACTATTGTTTTATCTTGTGACGTACATGTCAAAGTTTTGCTTTCGCAATTAATCACTGCACGGTACTTTAATAGCCAATCTAACCCAATAATTACTTCCGTAGTTAAGTCTGGTACGACGACAAACTCTTGTTCAAATCGCGGCAGAGTTAACACTACTAAAGATCCTAAACACTTTGGTTCTCCACACGACCTATCGATGTAATCGTTCGATAGCATAGTTTTCCCTAGGCCAGACCCAGCGTATACATACAAATAATCTTTACACAACAAACCAATTATACATCGACATAAATGCATATATACGAGGGTCGGTCAAAAAGTAATGCCTCCCATTTTTTTTCTACTTAAAGAAATTAAGTTAAGTGAAAAATTTGAATTTGGCGCCATTCCTCAAACCTTCTTCTGCAATCCACTGCAGTAGTAACTTTCTGTGTCAACAGGTGGCAGCACAGCAGAAGTTTGTAAGATGGCCGACATCGATGTTCATTTGAGACAGCGTTGTGTGATTGAATTCTTGAATGCAGAAGGTGAAACGCCCATACGCATTCATGAAAGACTGAAGAAGGTGTATGGTGTTGTGACAGTGGATGTCAGCACTGTTAGACGATGGGTTCGTCGTTGTAAGGAAGCTGAAGGGCAAACACCGTTGACTGACGAAAAGCGGAGCGGCAGGCCGGTGAGTGCAGTGCCTCCACACAACATTCAGCAAGTTGATGACATCATTCGTGGTGACCGTCGGGTGACTGCAGATGAAGTGTGTCGCATTATTTCTCTTAGTAAAGGCAGTGTGATCACGATTATTAAACAATTGGGGTACTCAAAAGTTTGTGCACGGTGGGTTCCAAGAATGTTAACCGATCAGAATAAAGAGGCAAGGAAAACAATAGCCTCCCAACACTTGCAGCGCTTCCGTTTGGAGGGAGATGAGTTTCTGAAAAAAATTGTGACCGGGGACGAAACATGGGTGCATTTTTTTGAACCCGAATCAAAGAGGCAGTCAATGGAGTGGCGTCACACAAGCTCGCCGAGGAAGAAAAAATTCAAAACTGTGCGATCGGCAGGGAAAGTTATGGCAACAGTTTTGTGGGATACAGAGGGTGTGATTCTGGTTGATTTTTTGGAGCAGGGATGCACAATAAATTCTGTTCAATACGTCACAACCCTCAAAAAACTTAAAGCACGTCTTCAGCGAGTTCGCCCAACAAAATCAATGGCAGATGTTCTTCTTTTGCATGACAATGCAAGACCACACACCAGTCGTCACACCTCTGACGAGATTGTCAAAATTGGATGGGAAGTTTTGCCTCATCCCCCATACAGCCCTGACCTGGCACCATCAGACTTCCATCTGTTCGGGCCACTAAAAGAAGCTCATCGTGGGATTCATTTTGAAGATGAGGAGGCCGTCAAAACATCCGTGCGTCAATGGCTTAGGAAGCAGAGCTGTGATTTTTACCGTGCTGGGATACATGCCCTTGTTCAAAGATGGACCAAAACTGTAGAGATGGGCGGAGATTACATTGAAAAATGACAAAATGATCCTCAATGTTGTGGTTTTCAACCTATGTAATTGCATTTAAATTTCCTGACAATTAAACGTAGAAAAAAAAATAGGAGGCATTACTTTTTGACTGACCCTCGTATATATACAAATAGTAAAACAATTACAATATACAAAGACACAGAAACGTCATATATTCAGGTAACAAAATAAGGAAAAATAATTATAGTACAATAGATGGAAATAGGAGGGTATGCATTTCCGGCGTTACACACTGAACATGCTAATGCTACAATAAGAAAGAGAAGACTCTCACAAAAGAAATGAAACTTTTCCTGTGAAAGAACATTTAATTTAAGATTTAAAGCGCCTGGGGTTTAATAAGTGAGATATCTTCATCTATATTCATACTCTGCAAAATACTGTGAAGTGTATGGCAGAGGGTGCGTCAAACTGTACGAGTTATTAGGTCTATTTCCGGTTCCATTCACGCATGGATCATGCAGACAATGACTGTTTAAATGTCTATGTAAACGCTGTACTAAATTTGGTCTTGCCCTCACGATCTCTATGGGAGCGATACGTACGTGGCTCTAGCATAAAATCATCATTTAAAGCCTGTTCTTGAAACTTTGTGGGTCGACTATGTCTGGCTTCAAGAGCCTGCCGGTACAGTTTCTTCAGCCTCTCTGACGCTCTCCAACGGGTCAGACAAATGTGTTACTATTTGCACTGCCCTTCCCTGTATACCTTCAGTATTCCCTAATTTTGGTATACGTACCACAAACGAGATCAGTATTCTAGGATGTGTCGGTCTAGTGATTTGTAAGTAATCTACTTTGTATACTAATTCCATTTCCCGAGTATTTGCGCAAAAAAAAAAAAAATTTAATCCGGCGCATGCTTTACCTGCTACTGAACATATGAGAGTGTTCCACTTCTTATTCCTACGGAGTGTTATAACCAAGTATTTTGTCCACAGATCGTGGACGCTGATTACTGCCTCAGGATCAGGGGGCCCCGGGTTCGATACCCGAACGGATTGGGGATTTTCTCTGCCCAGGGACGGGGTGTTTGTGTCGTCCTTATCATTTCATCATTAACATCGTCACCATTTGTGACGGCGTCTAGATTGCATTGTGAAAAACGGACTGTGTACGAATTGGGACGTTGTACGGGCCCTGAGCACCTACCCCCCACAAACCACTGACTCACAAACTCACTGATACTGTAGCTGTGAGAAAACAGTCTTATTTGGTTCTGGGAAGTGCACAGTTTTACATTTTTAAAATTTAAAACAAGTTACCAATATTTGGACCACTTCAAAACCTGACTGAATATTTATGCAGTTTTGTTTTTCAGAAACTACTTCATTATAGATAAATGTATCTTCTACGAAAAGTCTAAAGTCACTGTTAACACTGGTATTCTTTTCGAGGTCCTCAGCACGCAACATTTACGTCGAAGGACCCACGCACTCTTTTCTGGACACACTCCAAGTACATCTGTCGCTGAATTTCCATTCCATGTAACTTTCTGCTTCCCCCTACCAAATAATCCCCAGTCCAATCATATATTTCAGTCAGTAGATGATCCTACTAATGCGCGTTGATGTGGTGCTGAGTAAAATGCCTTTCGAAAAATGAGAAATACTGCACTACCGAATTGCCTTGATCCGAGGCTTTCACAATGTCAAGTGTGAATTGAGTTTCATATCATCGATGTTTTCATAAATCATGGTGGTTGGCGTGGACGAAGTCACACTCTTTTAGAACCCTCATTACGTTTGAGTTCAGAATACGTTCTAAGATTGTATAACAAATCGCTGTCAACTGTTCTCGATGGCAGTTTCGTGGAGCAATTCTGCTACCTTTCAGGTACAAGTGCGTGACCTATGCTTCCCACCAACTCATTTGTTTGAAAGTCTTACCATAGATTGTAGTTAATAGATCGGCTAACTCAGTCGTGGAGTCTGATAGGGATTCCATAGGAACCTGGTGCTTTTTACGGTTTCAATTATTTCAGCTGTTTCTCAACGCCACTGATATTACTACTTACTTTGCTCATCGTTTCAGTGGTACGCTGATTAAATTTCTTGCATTTTCCTTTGTAAAGGTACGTTTCAAAATGGGATTAAGCATTTCTGCTGTTGGTCTGCTACTCTAAGTTTCAGTTCCTGTCTCATTAGTGTGTTGGTAGACACTGACTCTGCTGCCACCTACTTCCTTTACATACTAACAGAATTTCATTGCCTTTTGTGAAAGATCATTTGTCAATATTCCACTACGATAGCCACAGAAGGCTTCACCAGTTTCTCTGTTGACAGCCAAAAGGGTTACTTTCAGAATATCTCTATCTATAGTCCAAGACTTACCTTTACTATACTTACACAGTAGACTCTGTTGGTTTACAGGTTTCATTAGAGTTACTGTACGTCGCGGAGGGTCTGTCCCATCGTGAACTGTTTTAATGGGTATCAACCTTGTGCATAGTTCGCTATTTTATACTTTATCCATAGTTCCACTGCATCCTCTGTCCTGAACTAAGAGCCTAAGGTTTCTTGCTGGGATATGACACTACTTTGTTTCCTTACCTCTAACGTATTTCTATCATTAGTAGGGTTCAAAACTACCTGTTCTAATTAGTTATGAGAGAAAATATTTAAAAATGTTTCACATGTCTTGTGCTTGCCGAAAGATTAAAGCTTCCTGCGATGATTATAGTATAATGGGAGAACTTATACAGGGTGGTCCATTGATCGTGACCGGGCCAAATATCTCACGAAATAAACGTCAAATGAAAAAACTACAAAGAACGAAACTTGTCTAGCTTGAAGTGGGAAACCAGATGGCGCTATGGTTGGCCCGTTAGATGGCGCTGCCATAGGTCAAACGGATATCAACTGCGTTTTTTTAAATAGGAACCCTCAGTTTTTATTACATATTTTTGTAATACGTAAAGTAATATGAATGTTTCAGTTGGACCATTTTTTTCACTTTGTGATAGATGGCGCTGTAATAGTCACAAACATATGGCTCACAATTTTAGACGAACAGTTGATAACAGGTAGGTTTCTCAAATTAAAATACAGAACGTAGGAACGTTTGAACATTTTATTTCGGTTGTTCCAATGTAATACATGCACCTTTGTGAACTTATCATTCCTGAAAACGCATGCTGTTACAGCGTGATTACCTGTAAATACCACATTAGTGCAATAAATGCTCACAATAATGTCCGTCAACCTCAGTGCATTTGGCAATACGTGTAACGACATTCCTCTCAACAGCGAGTAGTTCGCCTTCCGTAATGTTCGCACATGCATTGACAATGCGCTGAAGCATGTTGTCAGGCGTTGTCGGTGGATCAAAATAGCAAATACCCTCCAACTTTCCCCACAGAAAGAAATCTGGAGACGTCAGATCCGGTGAACGTGCGGGAGATGTTATGGTGCTTCGACGACCAATCCACCTGTCATGAAATATGCTATTCATTACCGCTTCAACCGCACGCGAGCTATGTGCCGGACTCCATCATGTTGGAAGTACATCGCGATTCTGTCATGCAGTGAAACATCTTGTAGTAAAATCGATAGAACATTATATAGGAAATCAGCATACATTGCACCGTTTAGATTGCCATGGATAAAATGGGAGCCAATTGCCCTTCCTCCCATAATGCTGCACCATACATTAACCCGCCAAAATCGGTGATGTTCCACTTGTCGCAGCCATCGTGGATTTTCCGTTGCCCAATAGTGCATATTATGCCGATTTACGTTACCACTGTTGGTGAATGACGCTTCGTCGCTAAATAGAACGCGTGCAAAAAATCTGTCATCGTCCCGTAATTTCTCTTGTGCCCAGTGGCAGAACGGTACACGACGTTAAAAGTCGTCGCCATACAATTGCTGGCGAACAGAAATATGGTAGGTTGCAATCGATGGTGATGTAGCATTCTCAACACCGACGTTTTTCAGCTTCCCGATTCTCGCGCAATTTGTCTGCTACTGATGTGCGGATTAGCCGCGACAGCAGCTAAAACACATACTAGGGCATCATCATTTGTTGCAGGTCGTGGTTGAAGTTTCAGATGTGGCTGAACACTTCCTGTTTCCTTAAATAACGCAACTATCCGGCGAACGGTCCGGACACTTGGATGATGTCGTCCAGGATACCGAGCAGCATACATAGCACATGCCCGTTACGCATTTTGATCACAACAGCCAATATCGACCTTTTCCGCAATTGGTAAACGGTCCATTTTAACACGGGTAATGTATCACGAAGCAAATACCGTCCGCACTGGCGGAATGTTACGTGATACCACGTACTTATACGTTTGTGACTATTACAGCGCCATCTGTCACAAAGCGAAAAAAGTGGTCCAACTAAAACAGTCATATTTCTTTACGTACTACACGGATATGTAATAAAAAATGGGGGTTCCTATTTTTAAAAAAGCAGTTGATATGCGTTTGACCGATGGCAGCGCTATCTAGCGGGCCAACCATAGTGTCATTTGATTTCCCCCTTCAAGCTAGACGAGTTTCGTTCTTTGTAGTTTTTTCATTTGACGTTTATTTCGTGAGATACCTGGCCCGGTCACTATCAATGGACCACCCTGTATACAAGCAAAATGAGACTTTCTATAAAGTTTTCAGCAGGAGGAGAGGCTGGTGGGTGACAAAAGGATGTAATTACAAGTTTATGCCCACCTGTGATGCTGAGTCTTCCCTAAACAATCTCGCACGCAGCTACATTTTCTGTCCCCTCTCCCTGTCGCGTCTGCCGAGCACCTCCCCACCCCTCTTATGGGTCCTCATCCTCCACTGGCTCCTTTCACCCTTCCTCCTCCTTCGCTTTTCCTCTCCTTCCACCCTTCTTTATTTTCGCATCATCTGTCCAGTTTCCCCCCACCTGCTCTCGGCTGTGGTATGTCGCATTTGCCAACTTTTTAGCGCAGTGTTCCAATGAATGTTCTGTGTTGTTTTGCGAACAGAAACCAGAATCTCGCCGTGTTTTTTTTTAATTGTCTCTCTATCATTTTACCTGTCTGCTTCGTATGTATTTTATTAGCATGATCATCCCCTTGTTCTATGTTTTAAGTTCCAGGATGTTTTCGCCATGTTACTATTTAAACCTCCGATTTTATTATTTACTTTCTTCATCTTTTTAAAACAAAGTCTGTAGGCGGAAGAGCGGCATACTAAGCTGCTGCCAGCCCACCTTCCTTCGGGGGGGGGGGGGGGGGGGGAATCGAAATTCAATCAAGGGAAAAAAAAGGAAAAATTTCTGTCTCGGGGGTTATTCTTTTGAGCCGTGTCGTGTTATCCATTTTGCTAAGTTACGATCCAGCCGTCATTCGGCTGTTATAAAAGACATGTACTGCAAGTATACAATAACTGAAAAGAATAAGAGGAGAAGGACAGAGTGAGATAGAGATGTGTGGTGAGTAAAAAGTGGCGCGAGAAGTAGCTGCGGTCACCAACAGATCTTGCAGCTGCAGCTGCTAATCTAACCGTTCCTCTGGCCACACTGGCAGAAGGCAATGTGTCGACTCAGATACCGGAGGTGAGGCGGTCAGGTTTGAGACAGGTACCTCGCCCTTTGGTAGCAGTGCCACAGGCCTTGGTTACTGTAACGTCACCGGTTTTTCTAGTTGGTAGTTGATAGACTAGCACTGATCGGCCCTGGCTAAAACTCGGCGATAGTCGATAGAGCGATGATACTGTTATCAGGTAAAGACGACGTACAAAAAACAGTGCTGAACTGAACTCTCGACGTGTGCATGATATTTATTTCACCAGTTGTGACCAATGTTACGCTACTCGTCGTAATTAACTCGTTTATATTCGATGGTTAAACAGTTGCGATTAAAATATTAATGATAAATTAAATTCAGTTCCACCGACACCAACTTCCCCATAGTTTGGTTCTAATTTCCAAATCTCTAATCTCTATTAAATCGTAACATTTCGATTGCTTCCTAACGTCAAAGAGTTTGTGGCGACGTCATTTATCCACTGCGCAAAAAACAGCGGGTGAAAGCTGCAGCTGATAGATATTTATCTTTGCCGTAGTCGGCTTGGTTACGAGTTGTTTATTCTTGCTAGTTTTTGATCTGTGCTTGAAAAATAAAATGTTTTCTCATCTCATGACAAAGCTGTTACTTCATAAAATATAAAGGCTCCCATAGTGGTGACCCCGAAAAATCGTAGCAGAAGCATAAAGAAAATATATATACCGAAGAGAATAATGAATTCAGAGACAAAAGCATGGGGCAGTGGAATCAAGATTGAAGACTACAGTCTGTTCGACCAAGGATCGCGGTCCACATCCATTGATTCGCCACAAAACGGAACGACAGATGTTAACGCAAAAGATGGGAGTAACTACGCGCGACACGGAAATGTTAAGCTTTCCGCGTTCTGGCCGACGCGCCCCCAGCTTTGGTTTACGCAGGCTGAATGCATATTTCGGCAGCGTGGGGTGTCCAACAATATTGACAAATTTAATATAGTGGTTTCACATCTAAATTTAGAAGTGATAGAGCAAGTAGAAGAAACCTTGTCGCAACAAAATTACTTTGTGCTAAAGGAAGCTCTCATACAGCATTATACGTTATCACCAGATTTGCGACTACAAAAAATTTTCGCATACGAAGATTTGGGCTACAAGACTCCGTCACAAGTACTCAAAGCCTTAAGTACATTAGCCGGCCCGGAACTCCTACCTGAAGAGTATTTACGTCTAATATGGCTTCGTAAACTTCCTGCCAACATCCGTGCCGTCAATGCAGCAGAAACAGACTTACCATTGCAAGTCTTAGCAGAAAAGGCAGGCACCATCGCAAACACCTTAACCGAAGTTTATGCGTGTTCCGAATTCAACTACAGCCAGGATAGAGGCCCAAGAACGTGTAGTGTGATGGAATCTGACGTCAGTGAGCCAGGAACATGCAATAATACTTCCCAACAGCAGTGCTCATCGACCGAACCCACTATACAGCATCTGGCAGCACAAGTGGCAAAACTCAACGTGCAAGTAACTTCACTCCACCAGCTGCTGCGAAGTCGCAGTTGGAAAAGACGAAGAAATGCTGTCCAACAGGATTTGACAGATCAATGGTGCTGGTACCACAGACGCTTCGGTAACACTGCCCGTCAATGTATTCAACCATTGCAGCTACCCAAACTTAAAAAGCGGGCGTTAAAGGGCGCAAACGTTCGTCAACAACAACATAGGCGCCCGAGTCATAGCGTGATTCAAAGTGGTGAAAACGCCACGGTATCTGCAGTCAACCAATCACACCGATTGTTCGTGTTGGACCTCTCTTCAGGTGAGAAGTTTCTGATTGACACAGGTTCAGAAGTCAGTGTTTATCCAAGAAATAGAGGTGATATGACAACAACGCAACGCGCTGACTGCGGCAAACAATTCCGGAATATCTACCTATGGTGAGAAACAGTTGGCATTACATCTGAATTCCAACTTCCATCCAAAATGGACTTTTGTGGTTGCTGATGTGCCGAGTCCTATAATTGGAGCGGACATTTTACGGAACTACCGACTTATGCCCGACCTGGTTATCCGTCGTTTGGTGACAGTTCCCACAGAAGGGATATTGCCTACTGCGTCTTCCGCGTCGGTTGAAGTGCAGTGCGATGTGCCCGTGTCTTTCCGCACGAAGATTTCCGGCTCCTCTACCGCGTCATCCGCGTCGGGATATTGTGATACGATTTCGTACTAAGCGGGGCGCACACATGTGCGTCACGAGAGAAGACACCCGACAGTCGTAACGATTCGTATACTGTAGGCAATATCAGAGCACTGTCGGAGGAATCACTTTTTCGTAAACTGCTTCAAGACTTTCCAGCACTTACCGAACCCGTCAACGCAACCAGGAAATGCAGACACAATACTCAACACCACATCAGCACGACACAAGGTCAACCCCTTGCCTTCCGCCCGCGGCGTCTGCCTCCAAAGAAGCTGCTCGCGGCGCGAGCTGAGTTCGACAGACTTCTAAAAACAGGTATTGTAAGTAGGTCTGATAGTTCATGGGCATCTCCAATTCACATGGCCCGTAAAAAAGACAATTCATGGAGAGTACGTGGAGACTACAGGGCGCTCAATGCCCGCACAATTCCCGACCGCTACCCAGTACCCAATGTGACTGATTTTAACAGTACGATTAGCAATGCCAAAATATGTAGTGTGATTGATTGCGCCAAAGCATTTTCCCAGGTTCCCATTGCTCCATCTGACATTAAAAAAACAGCAGTTGTCACACCATTCGGTTTGTTTGAGTTCAATTTTATGCCATTTGGCCCCAGAAACGCTGACCAAACATGGCAAAGATTCATGCATGAGGTGCTTCGAGAATTACCATTCGTATTTTGTTATATGGACGACAGTTTAGTATTCTCTGGTTCTGTATATCAGCATGTCAAACATCTGCGGCAGCTTTTCCGCCGTCTGACAGAGTATGGCATAATTATTAACGAAACAAAGTGCACGTTTGGAAAACGCGAGGTTAAGTTCATGGGATATTTGGTTTCAGCAGCAGGCCTGTCACCTTTGCCTGAGCGGGTTGAAGCAGTACAACAGATGCCCCTTCCCACAACTTACAAAGGACTTCGCAGATTTTTAGGCATGCTCAACTATTACAGACGTCACTTACGTAAATTAGCTGCCGCCCAAGAGCCACTCACAACGTTACTTGCAGGTAAAAATACAACAGGAAATCGTAAAATTCCATGGAGTCCAGATGCTGAAGCAGCTTTCCATGACTTAAAGATATGTCTTTCTCGGGCAACACTACTGGGACATCCAAGATTGAGCGCTGCTTTAGCGCTCATGGTTGATGCGAGCCAAACAGCAGTGGGTGCAGCGCTACAGCAAGAAGTTGATGGCAGATGGCAGCCGCTCGGATTTTTCTCTAAAAACCTGACTCGACAGCAGCAAAAATGGAGTGCTATTGACCGTGAGTTTTTTGCTACTTACTTAGCCATAAAGCATTTTCGCACGTCTGTCGAAGGGAGGCACTTTGCAATTTTTACCGATCACAGGCTGTTAGTAGCTATATTTCAACGAGACACAGAGCTCAATTCACCACGTCAGTGCAGGCAAGTCGAGTACATTGCACAGTTCACAACTGACGTGCGTCACATTTCAGGAAAAGACAACCTGGTCGCAGAGTGCCTGTCTAGGAATTGTGCCAGTTTAAATTCAATTCGTTGGACCGAGTTAGCGCCTAAACAACGAGAAAATCCTTTCTTCCGCCGTCTAATAGAGGAACAGAGAACTGCGCTGCAGCTCAGACGTGTGTCTGCCCCAAATTTTCCAGACGGAATGTGGTATGTAGCAAAAGGAAAGGAGCGACCTTACGTACCAGAACAATATCGTCGCGAGATTTATAGTGCACTACATAACCTATCACATCCAGGAGTACGAGCTACAGCCAAGTTAGTTTCCTCCAAAGTAGTGTGGCCTGGAATACAAAAAGATTGTCATGCATGGGCGCGTGCATGCCTAACATGCCAGCGTAATAAAATCAGCAGACATGTCTTTGCACCTATTGCTGACTTCCCGACGCCATCTGCAAGATTTTCACATATACATGTGGACATTGTGGGCCCGCTATCATGCTCTTCAGAACAACGTTATTGGCTCACAATCATTGATCGTTTTACCAGGTGGCCAGAAGTAGTTTTAATACAAGACATTTCTGCGGAGTCGGTTGCAAAAGCACTGTAGCATTCATGGTTCTCCAGGTTTGGCGTTCCGCAAAACATAACAACAGATCGCGGAAGGCAGTTTGAAAGCCAACTTTTCAATGAACTTTTACTACTGTGCGGGTGCAACCACCTACACACCACAAGCTATCATCCATCTAGTAATGGAATGGTGGAACGACTACACCGCACGCTCAAAGCTGCATTAATGTGTAGTTCCACTTCATGGCCTGAAGCACTACCGCTGGTCCCACTCGGATTGAGAACGGCCGTGAAGGAGTACTTACAATGCTCTTCCGCAGAATTGGTTTATGGTGAGCAATTGAGGGTTCCTGGAGAATTTATCTTTCCAGCATCTACACAGCCGTTCGGCCTTGAGCTATGCACGCAATTCGCGAGACAACTCAGCGTTAGAATGAGAAACATCAAACCCACTAACCCTGTCAGACATGGAGACCGGAGAGTGTTTGTACATAAAGACCTGCAAGCAACGTCCCACGTGTGGCTTAAGGATGATACGGTGCGCCCGCCGCTTGTTTCGCCTTACTCTGGACCATACAGGGTAATCACAAGAGGAAGCTACAGCTTCAAAATCGATAAGGATGGTAAAGAAGAGACAGTCTCAATTGAGCGGCTTAAACCTGCTTACACCGAAGAGGGTACACTCCTTCCTCGGTCTGCAAAATCACCCTCAAACGTGGAGGCCAAAGAAACAGCAGAGAGTCTCGCCGAGCCCTCGGTTTCAGAAGAGGACAACGAAGCAGCAAGTGCAGAACAGGAGCAGCCATTGCCTGCACCAGATGTTTTCACGAGAGCTGGTAGAAAAATAAAGTGCAAGTTTCCCCACATACCTGGTGCACCCGGTTTCAAAAGGAGGGGGGGCTGATGTGGCGACGTCATTTATCCACTGCGCCAGAAACAGCAGGTGAAAGCTGCAGCTGATAGATATTTATCTTTGCCGTAGTCGGCTTGGTTACGAGTTGTTTATTCTTGTTAGTTTTTGATCTGTGCTTGAAAAATAAAATGTTTTCTCATCTCATGAAAAAGCTGTTACTTCATAAAATATCAAGGCTCCCATAAGTTTTTATACATGCACCGAGCGCTTGAGTCAAATATTATCGCAGCACGCAAAAGATTACAGTTATGTCTCTAAACAATTCTGTAATTTGGAATCACAAATGCGTAAATTGGCACGAAAGGGTGGTTTATTTCACAATAACAATCGCTTCCTAACAAAGCCGTGAGGAAGAAGCTTTCGCAGGTGGAGGTGCGGGGGGGGGGGGGGATTTATAAATTGTCTGCTTTAAAACTATTGCGGCGGCGCGGTTCCATCCGTCCATTTACGACGGACCTGCACCTACCTGTGAACATTGTCTCAGCAGGTCATCAGTAGGAAAGCCGTATGAAATCTACTGTACTTCGACGTGAACCAGACTGCAATTTAAGGCACTAATCTAGGTTTCTGGAGAAAGTTTTCACACAAATGAAAGGTTGGAAATTTTGTCCTCAATTAATATATTCTGAAACGTAGGTGAACAATTATCACTGCCAAGCCCGTGCTAGTCTTAACACAGTCACTCACAGTCCCTTTCACTCACGTTAGCAAGTTTATGGTGTTGCATTTCCCAAAAACGTAATAGCTACAAAAATATTGATTGTTTCTGACTCATAATGCTCGCCAAATATTAAGTCTGTCGGTACCAAAAGCAGTCACAGTTTTTTTGCCACCGACCTGTTCAATACGCCACGCGGAATATATGTCTTTTCTTGTCACAAAATTCACTTAAAAATTCCGAAATTTCTAGACACACATCGAAATAATTATGCCGTCACTTTCCAACACTTTTGATGTATGAAACACTGCTAGATCCGGCAACTTATCTTTTCCATCGGAACTACTACTACACACGTCCGATCTGTTTCATGACTAGGCTCCGACTCTTCTCTTGAATACTCTTTCTCTACCAGCAGAGAAAGGCGCGCGAAGAATATTGCTTTACCATTGGTCAGTTCACTCAACAGCCAATAGCAAAACAACATTCTCCCGCGTCAGTCCGCGATTTTCATCAATAACCAATCGCAAAATAGTAAACCTAACGACTGCACTTTTTACCGACGTAATTACCTAGCATGCTGAAGTTTTGTTAATGCATAAAGTTATTTACTATTGTTATTTATACCTGAAATAACTTTCCCTTTATCATAATCTTACTTTACAAAACTACTCTACAAAAATCCCCTTTGTCCATATCCATACTTCTTCGATATGTTCCCACACTAAATCCTACTACAATACTCGTTAAACAATTATCTTCATATTAACCTTAAACCACACTCACGCATCATTCATACTGCTAAAACACGTTTATAACATTTTACATACACAAAAAGAACACTTTATGAAAGTACTAGAATAGTTTATGAAAAACATTCTATTACTTTAGTGCACTCTAGTGGGCACAATCAAAACTAAATCAATCCCCTATCCAATACTGTCGCCTATCGGCTGATACATAAACTACGTGCGCGTCCAGTCTCGCGTCACCATCTGTCACTATCCAGCTCTTAGACACATCTCCTACTTAACCGCCTCCAAGGCAGGATCGGTATACGGCACTACGCCTCACTATTACCAAGTTCCAGAGTCCACTTGCAATTACGAATGAAATTAATTGTCTATCACTGTTCTATGCCTAACTATAGTTGAGTTCGAGTTATCTAATTAAAAACTTCACTTCAGTGTAATATAAGGTAGTCCTCTATCTGAATTCTAAACGATGTTATAGTTGAAGTTAATGTTTCGTTTCACTGCGTCATAGTAGATCGCAATTATCAATCCTCGAAAAACAGTCTAACCGCGCCTACATATACGAGTATTCAAACAAGTCTGACCAGCTTCGGCTAACTCTCGTAACGTAGTGAGAATGGATCCAATTTTCCTTAGCCATTACTCACGATTCTCAAATAGTACTCAACCGAAGTATTCTTTCAGATCGTTGGTTCTACTTTGCTAGTTTTAATTATAATGATTTTGCGATTTACTATTCTTTTGAGTAGGAGTTTACTGAGATTTATTCTTTCTTTTGTAAGTTGATATATTACTAAGTATAAGGTTCTGGTTTCAACTACTGGTTATTATCCAAATAATAGTGTTAAATGGAACTTGGGTTACTTGTTCACTTTTCATGGAATTTGGAACTTGTTTTGCGGAAATTTTTGGGGTATTGGTAGCTATTTTTTCTTTTTTCATTTTTCGTCAGGGAAAGTGGCATTACATTATGGTGCATGAATGACTGGAACACAGGAGCTAGTGATCAGCCACGTTGCGTAAGCGGCAGGAACGTTGACTTTGGGAATTTGGAAACGGCGTTGTGAAGGTTTAAAGCCAGAGTATTCATGTTATATCACAACAGCAGGAAGTGTTCATACTCTAGAAGACAAGTAAACTGTGTTACGACCATGTTTCAGAGCAAATGTATCCCATCCGCCAAAGAATTAGTGCGCTCGGTCTAATAATAGTTACAATAATAGTTGAAATAGTAAAAAGGCGAACTGCTCCGAACTTTGGATCTTGTTGAATAATTCACCTCGTTCATGTTAAGACCAGAAAAAGAAGATGCAAGGAAGGCCGGGAACGTGACCAAAGGCAGGGTAATTATTAAGGAGTCAGCTTAATTTTTTTAAAATTATTGTACAGATTATATGTACACAGATTATACACTCCTGGAAATGGAAAAAAGAACACATTGACACCGGGGTGTCAGACCCACCATACTTGCTCCCGACACTGCGAGAGGGCTATACAAGCAATGATCACACGCACGGCACAGCGGACACACCAGGAACCGCGGTGTTGGCCGTCGAATGGCGCTAGCTGCGCAGCATTTGTGCACCGCCGCCGTCAGTGTCAGCCAGTTTGCCGTGGCATACGGAGCTCCATCGCAGTCTTTAACACTGGTAGCATGCCGCGACAGCGTGGACGTGAACCGTATGTGCAGTTGACGGACTTTGAGCGAAGGCGTATAGTGGGCATGCGGGAGGCCGGGTGGACGTACCGCCGAATTGCTCAACACGTGGGGCGTGAGGTCTCCACAGTACATCGATGTTGTCGCCAGTGGTCGGCGGAAGGTGCACGTGCCCGTCGACCTGGGACCGGACCGCAGCGACGCACGGATGCACGCCAAGACCGTAGGATCCTACGCAGTGCCGTAGGGGACCGCACCGCCACTTCCCAGCAAATTAGGGAGACTGTTGCTCCTGGGGTATCGGCGAAGACCATTCGCAACCGTCTCCACGAAGCTGGGCTACGGTCCCGCACACCGTTAGGCCGTCTTCCGCTCACGCCCCAACATCGTTCAGCCCGCCTCCAGTGGTGTCGCGACAGGCGTGAATGGAGGGACGAATGGAGACGTGTCGTCTTCAGCGATGAGAGTCGCTTCTGCCTTGGTCCCAATGATGGTCGTATGCGTGTTTGGCGCCGTGCAGGTAAGCGCCACAATCAGGACTGCATACGACCGAGGCACACAGGGCCAACACCCGGCATCATGGTGTGGGGAGCGATCTCCTACACTGGCCGTACACCACTGGTGATCGTCGAGGGGACACTGAATAGTGCACGGTACATCCAAACCGTCATCGAACCCATCGTTCTACCATTCCTAGACCGGCAAGGGAACTTGCTGTTCCAACAGGACAATGCACGTCCGCATGTATCCCGTGCCACCCAACGTGCTCTAGAAGGTGTAAGTCAACTACCCTGGCCAGCAAGATCTCCGGATCTGTCCCCCATTGAGCATGTTTGGGACTGGATGAAGCGTCGTCTCACGCGGTCTGCACGTCCAGCACGAACGCTGGTCCAACTGAGGCGCCAGGTGGAAATGGCATGGCAAGCCGTTCCACAGGACTACATCCAGCATCTCTACGATCGTCTCCATGGGAGAATAGCAGCCTGCATTGCTGCGAAAGGTGGATATACACTGTACTAGTGCCGACATTGTGCATGCTCTGTTGCCTGTGTCTATGTGCCTGTGGTTCTGTCAGTGTGATCATGTGATGTATCTGACCCCAGGAATGTGTCAATAAAGTTTCCCCTTCCTGGGACAATGAATTCACGGTGTTCTTATTTCAATTTCCAGGAGTGTATGTATACAGTGTGTTCCGAAACTTTCGTTAAAAATTTCTGGACTTGTAGAGAGGTGTAAGTGCATAATATTTTGAATGGGAACTCATGCCCGTAAATGTACCATCTCCATTCTGCAACTTTTTAAATTCACATGTGTAATGCGTCGACGTTTGCTGACGGAAAGAGAAAAGTCTCAGAGTTGCTTGTCCTGGAATGCAAAAGGGTAGATAGGATGACGTGTACTTCCTACAAATTGTATTGGACCCGTTCCTGGAAGCTTTGCCACTGAACGTCAGTCAGGAAATGTGGTTTCAGCATAATGGTACACCACCTCTCCTCTCATTGAGAGTTGTGGTCGCTGCACTAGAGAAGGAAGAGAAACCTGGTGGGAACGGGACTGTAGACCAGAATATGTTTCGTATATACAATACGACGTTGATGGTCGTCGCAATGAGCCGCTGTTGCCATGCATCAGTACTGCTTGTATTTACAGTATGCTGGGTTCTATTTTTGTTTTGGAATAATGTAAACACGTAATGTTCAAGTGTGGTACAAAAAAATTTGCTTCAGTGAAAAATGAATGTTTCATTATGTTTCCTTTCGAATTGCCACCTAACAACGTCCGTGCAGTACTAAGGTGTGTCCGTCGTGCCCTCTCTTTCTGACGTCGCTCGTGGTCGGCCCTGCCCTGGTTTTCGGAATACAGTTTCGGTCTCCAAAAACTGTCGGCATATCCGAGAAGCAGCAGAACGATTCAGATTAAGACACTGGACCACATCAGTTTGTGATTTTTCCAGCTTCCATTCATCCTATGGTCCTCCACCACAAAGAATCTGGTAGGCCTCCTCTTTGTGCCATACTGCACCGTCTGTGATTGTAAACACAGTGATTGTGGATGTGGGACTAACCGGCAAACGCTGCCCCGTCTGATAGGTCACCTGACGTCGTCGTTGGAGTGGTTGTCTTTTGAGCGGAATGCCTTATTTCGTGCAAAACACAATCATACGGACACGTGTTGACAGTCTGTATGATTATATCATGAATTAGAACGGGCCAATAATGGTTTGTTGCTTTAGTTTTGGACACGAGTGTATATGCTGTTGAAAGTGCGATGTTTGCGGTGCCTTCATTAATTAAAACATATGTGGTCGCCACGTAGATGAAACATGCTTCACCCTCAAGAACTTTATGTGTACTGACGCCAGTGCGCTTATTAAACATTTCTAACCACTGTTCAAACGTTGTAGATTTTATATTACCTTCTCATATATTAGTTTATAGCGAGAATCTCTTCAATACATTTGTATTACACAGTCCGCTCTACACTTCGAAACAGTTCATTTGGTACAAACCTGTCCGAACGTCGTAGCTATCAGATAGTTGTTGTGTGCAAAATTGGTCCCTGACAGAAAGCATATTTGTACATTACAGTCCGCGCAGTTCACTGAAAACACTCCACTTGGTAAGCCTGTCTCTTCACTGCTACAATTCTGTGGATTTCACTTTATATGTTTGTGATACGATACTTTACAGCGATAATCACTGATCTGTGCGTCCATTAACTTCAAAGTTCAAGCTACACTTTGAAATTATGTCACTTAGTACACACATCACTTCTCTGTCCACCCATCGTAATACACGATTCTGAGACATGATAATTCATGACAGGAAGTGCTTTAATATATTTCCCTTTCCACGTTCCGCAATGTATATCGGAACATCCGCGTTAGCCGGCATCTGTGGGCGAGCGGTTCTAGGCGCTTCTGTCCGGAACCGCGCAACTGCTGCGGTCGCAGGTTCGAATCCTGCCTCGGGCATGGATGTGTGTGATGTGCTTAGGTTAGTTGGGTTTACGTAGTTCTAAGTTCTAGGTGGCTGATGACCTCAAATGTTAAGTTCCATAGTGCTCAGAGACATTTGAACCATTTTGAACCATCCGCGTTATTAATAGAAAATACAGTTTAATCCTACTGCTATAAACACGCCCTTACCTTGCTCAGATACGATAAAAATGAGTCTCTGCACTCTCCTCTAGACGCCTGTGTTACAGTTTCAAGTAGCGACCTCTCGGTACCTTTTAAAGCTTCTCTCTGGAAGACTGTTAAGTAGATTACAATAGTTTAAACTTTCAAGTAAATTAAGTTTTATATTAACACATAATTTTATGCACGTAGAAATATTTTCTGCAAATAAGAGCAGAAAATTAAAAGCAACAATTCCATAGAAAGCAGTTACAGAACAGAAAACAAAAAGACTCAAATGTGTGTGAATTCCGAAAGGGCCAAACTGCTGACGTCAACGGTCCTTAGACTTACACACTACTTAAACTAACGTAAAATAACTTATGCTAAGAGCAGCACACACACATATGCCCGAGGGAGGACTCGAACCTCCGGCGATAGGGGCCGCGCAGTCCGTGACATGGCGCCTCTAACCGCGCGGCCACACCGCGCTTGCAGAACAGAAAACAGAAAACCTCCAGTACTGAAATGCTCTTCGATTTGGAAAAGAGAAAAATTTGTTTTAACAAAACAAAAGTCGGGCTAGTCGCCTAACGACTTGCACTCACACACCAGACCTTGGACGTTCGTAGGTCCACATATTCTTTGACAGTTGTTTTCCAGTCAGCAAGCCTTTGAACGCCCCAGTTGACTCCAAATTGTTCCTCCAACTATACTGTTTCGTCAGTTATCTATTCATATGGGACACGTATTTCTTAATAATCAGTCAAGCTGTACCCAGAAACACGTTGCTGGGGTTCAGCCATGTTAAACGGAAAAGAAAAAAAAAGAGGAAACATTCTAGAATGTATAGAAATCTGATATACGTCCGAGTATCCTGCCCCCCCCCCCCCCCGCCCCCACCCCAGCCACCTATCTCTATCTCCTCCTCCCCCTCTCTTTATCGATCACCTTCTGCTTCCCCCTCGCTCTGCCCATCTCCTCTCCCCCCCTACCCCCCCCCCCCCTCCGCCGGTCGGGGTGGCCGGAAGATTCTAGGCGTTACAGTCTGGAACCGCGCAACCGCTACGGTCGCAGGTTCGAATCCTGCCTCGGGCATGGATGTGTGTGATGTCCTTAGGTTTAAGTAGTTCTAAGTTCTAGGGGACTGATGACCATTTGAACCATTTGAACCTCCACCCCCTCCACCCCCCGGATATCTGACCTTGATCCTTGTTTATTGTTAATGCAAGTTCAGATTCTGTATTAGTATTCTAATCATATTTTTTTTTGTTTTATTGAATTTCGATTCCCCCCCCCCCCCCCCGAAGGGGGGCGGGCTGGTGGGAGCATCTTAGTATGCCGCTCTTCAGCCTACAGACTTAGTTTTAAAAAGGTGAAGATAATACATAATAAAAAAACATGCGATAAAATTGAAGACTTAAAGGGTAACATGGCGAAAAAAATCGTGGAACTTAAAGCAGAACAAAGGGATGATGATGTTCATAAAAATACATACGAAGCAGACAGGTAAAATAATAGACAGACAATTAAAAAAAAAAAAACACGGCGACAGTCTGGTTTCTGTTCGCAAAGGACATAAAATTTTCACCCAGCGACAGCATGGTTTCTGTTCGCAACACGGGAAAAGATGGAACAACACTGAACATGCACTGGAACACTGCACTAAAATATGGCATACCAAGGCTAAGAGCACGTGGGGGGAAACTAGACAGATGAGGGGAAGATAAAAAAAGGGGGGAAGGAGAGGGAAAGCAGAGGGGGGAGGGGATTTAATCATAGGCCGATAAGCCAGAAATACACTTTTTTTGTGGAAACTGTACACGACAAAGAAACTAACAGCACAACCTTCCACAACATTTCGGGAGACCTGCCGGATGTGTGCAGCCTCCTGCCACAATATTTCGGCGCAGAGTCTTCCGGCCATTTTCAGATGATATTAGCGAAAACTCACTGAGCTCTGGTATTTAAGACCCCTTCGACACATGCGTGCACACTGGACTCGCATTCGGGAGGACGACGGTTCAATCCCGTCTCCAGCCATCCTGATTTAGGTTTTCCGTGATTTCCCTAAATCGTTTCAGGCAAATGCCGGGATGGTTCCTTTGAAAGGGCACGGCCGATTTCATTCCCAATCCTTCCCTAACCCGAGCTTGCGCTCCGTCTCTAATGACCTCGTTGTCGACGGGACGTTAAACACTAACGACCACCACCACACATGCGTGCTGGATTCACTTGGCCTTGCGCATGCTCTACTTGAGCGCGCTCGATTCTACTGCACTGCGCGCCCTCTATGATGAAAACTCGCCGCATCGGTATCAATTCGACGGTCTTCGTGCGGTTCTATCGCAGAACTACGCCGGCTACGGAGGACACTAAGTTTTTCAACTACTGGATTCCATTCCGAATTTAACTGAAGACGGCCAGAAGACTCTGCGCCGAAATATTGTGCGAGGACGTTGCAGACATCCGGCAGTTCTCCCGAAATGTTGTAGAACAATATGTAAGCCGGGAACGTCTTAAATCTCTTAACAGCACATTGCTGTGTATCCGAATTAAGTCTAAAAATATATACAGGGTATTTATAAATTAGTTATAAAAAAGTAACTTTTAATTGTGAAATAGGTAATTAACTTACTGAAATGTCCGATGCATCATCGAATGTAGCATATCTTCAAGTTTTACTTACCGTGGCTACCTTTTGTGACACGACGAATGCCCCATCCGTAATCAGTTTCCTGCCAAATCCTATCAAGCAAGTCTGACGCATGAAGGCAACTGCTTGTGTCATCCGTTGTTACAGCTCGTCGACGGTTCCCGGTAGCAGAGGAACAAAAATTCTGCTTTTAAGCGTAGTCCCATACGCAAAAGCCCACTGGAGTTCGATCAGGTGATCTTGGTGGTCGGGATATTGTTCCTTCACGTCCAATCCAAGTCAGAACATTCCTGTGGAGATACGCGGAAACTTCACGGTAACAATGTGGTTTTGCTTAATTTTTCTGAAAAATAAATACCATGCCCATAGCCTGTTCCAACAGAGGCATTAGATAATGTTCGAGTACGTCCAGGTACGATGTGCCATTTACAGTTGACGGTAAATCTTGTTAGTGCTTGCGGATCCTGTGTGATACACAGCTAGTTTCGGTGATTCGTTTTTACCAGCTAATAACAATTTGTCTTCGAGATGATGGACTGCGATATTTAGTCTCGAATTGTCTCTGAACGATAGTAGTGAATTTGGATTCAAGAAACTATTAACAACACTTGACAAGCTCTTGTAACGCCGGAGATGCATATCCTCCTATTTCCATCTATTGCACTGCAAATTTTTTTCCTTATTTTGTTACCTAAAGATATAACATTTCTGTGTCTTTGTATATTGTAATTGTTTTACTATTTGTATATATATGCATTTATGTCGAAGTATAATTGGTTTGTTTTGTGAATATTATTTGTATTTATACGCTGGGTCTGGCGGGAAAACTATGCTATCGAACGAATACATCGATAGGTCATGTGGAGAACCAAAGTGTTTAGGATCTTTGGTAGTGTTAACTCTGCCGGTGGAGCGCGGGCAGAGCAGAGTCTGGCTGGAGTGGGGCAGTGTAGCAGGTGTGTTGTGTGACGCTCCCGCGAGTTGCCGCGCTCTCGGGGTTTGGCAGCATGTAATTGCGCTCGAATTGCTATGATAGTTTCTGACACGGTGTCGCGGACGGGAAGCAATAGCTGGCGCACATCAAGAGCCCGTTTCGCCTGGTGACCGTGTCGAGAAGAAGGCGCGCCAACATCCAGCTTCTGCAACAGCGACGACCGACAATGAGTGACTGTCGTCACCTGCTCGACCGACGACTGCAAACCTTCAATCAACCAACAAGGAAGACTGGAAGCATGTAAAGTTTTAGAACTGTATGTCAGACCTCAGCTTTAAAAATTGTTGCATCACAAAATTACAGCAACTTAGCATGAAACTTTGTTGCTCATTGTCCCAATTGCATTACCAAGTAGGGTCCCTTCCTTTTCCGAAATGAACCCGAGTGTCGTTGAAATTCAGACGCCAGCGTTGAAGTAATATCATTCCATTTCACTGCTTTAATTTCAAAGTTCAGTTAATGTATTCATAGCTGGCCCTAGTATTTAGATTACGCAAGCACAAATTAAGAGTGCGAGTTTTGTTACCATATTTTATCTTACCTGTGACTGCGGCTCGGCTTGGTACGTACTAAATGTTACTATTGTTAATTGTTCAGAATCATTAAATCAAGTTCAAAGTTAAATCTCTTATTTCTAAATTGCGTAAAATGAAGTAGCTTTTGAAATGATTGCTGAGGTAGCCCAAGACTAACCTTGTTGTTGTTGTTGTTGTCTTCAGTCCTGAGACTGGTTTGATGCAGCTCTCCATGCTACTCTATCCTGTGCAAGCTTCTTCATCTCCCAGTACCTACTGCAACCTACATCCTTCTGAATCTGCTTAGTGTATGCATCTCTTGGTCTCCCCCTACGATTTTTACCCTCCACGCTGCCCTCCAATACTAAATTGGTGATCCCTTGATGCCTCAGAACATGTCCTACCAACCGATCCCTTCTTCTGGTCAAGTTGTGCCACAAACTCCTCTTCTCCCCAATCCTATTCAGTACCTCCTCATTAGTTATGTGATCTACCCATCTAATCTTCAGCATTCTTCTGTAGCACCACATTTCGAAAGCTTCTATTCTCTTCTTGTCCAAACTAGTTATCGTCCATGTTTCACTTCCATACATGGCTACACTCCATACAAATACTTTCAGAAACGACTTCCTGACACTTAAATCTATACTCGATGTTAACAAATTTCTCTTCTTCAGAAACGCTTTCCTTGCCATTGCCAGTCTACATTTTATATCCTCTCTACTTCGACCATCATCAGTTATTTTGCTCCCCAAATAGCAAAACTCCTTTACTACTTTAAGTGTCTCATTTCCTAATCTAATACCTTCAACATCAAGCGACTTAATTCGACTACATTCCATTATCCTCGTTTTGCTTTTGTTGATGTTCATCTTATACCCTCCTTTCAAGACACTGTCCATTCCGTTCAACTGCTCTTCCAAGTCCTTTGCTGTGTCTGACAGAATTACAATGTCATCGGCGAACCTCAAAGTTTTTATTTCTTCTCCATGGATTTTAATACCTACTCCAAACTTTTCTTTTGATTCCTTTACTGCTTGCTCAATATACAGATTGAATAACATCGGGGAGAGGCTACAACCCTGTCTCACTCCCTTCCCAACCACTGCTTCCCTTTCATGCCCCTCGACTCTTATAACTGCCATCTGGTTTCTGTACAAATTGTAAATAGCCTTTCGCTCCCTGTATTTTACCCCTGCCACCTTTAGAATTTGAAAGAGAGTATTCCAGTCAACATTGTCAAAAGCTTTCTCTAAGTCTACAAATGCTAGAAATGTAGGTTTGCCTTTCCTTAATCTTTCTTCTAAGATAAGTCGTAAGGTCAGTATTGCCTCACGTGTTCCAGTATTTCTACGGAATCCAAACTGATCTTCCCCGAGGTCGGCTTCTACTAGTTTTTCCATTCGTCTGTAAAGAATTCGTGTTAGTATTTTGCAGCTGTGGCTTATTAAACTGATTGTCCGGTAATTCTCACATCTGTCAACACCTGCTTTCTTTGGAATTGGAATTATTATATTCTTCTTGAAGTCTGAGGGTATTTCGCCTGTTTCATATATCTTGCTTACCAGATGGTAAAGTTTCGTCAGGGCTGGCTCTCCCAAAGCCGTCAGTAGTTCCAATGGAATGTTGTCTACTCCGGGGGCCTTGTTTCGACTCAGGTCTTTCAGTGCTCTGTCAAATTCTTCACGCAGTATCGTATCTCCCATTTCATCTTCATCTACATCCTCTTCCATTTCCATAATATTGTCCTCAAGTACATCGCCCTTGTATAGACCCTCTATATACTCCTTCCACCTTTCTGCTTTCCCTTCTTTGCTTGGAACTGGGTTTCCATCTGAGCTCTTGATGTTCATACAAGTGGTTCTCTTCTCTCCAAAGGTCTCTTTAATTTTCCTGTAGGCAGTATCTATCTTACCCCTAGTGAGATAAGCCTCTACATCCTTACATTTGTCCTCTAGCCATCCCTGCTTAGCCATTTTGCACTTCCTGTCGATCTCATTTTTGAGACGTTTGTATTCCTTTTTGCCTGCTTCATTTACTGCATTTTTATATTTTCTCCTTTCATCAATTAAATTCAATATTTCTTCTGTTACCCAAGGATTTCTACTAGCCCTCGTCTTTTTACCTACATGATCCTCTGCTGCCTTCACTACTTCATCCCTCAGAGCTACCCATTCTTCTTCTACTGTATTTCTTTCCCCCATTCCCGTCAATTGTTCGCTTATGCTCTCCCTGAAACTCTGTACAACCTCTGGTTCTTTCAGTTTATCCAGGTCCCATCTCCTTAAATTCCCACCTTTTTGCAGTTTCTTCAGTTTCAATCTACAGGTCATAACCAACAGATTGTGGTCAGAGTCCACATCTGCCCCTGGAAATGTCTTACAATTTAAAACCTGGTTCCTAAATCTCTGTCTTACCATTATATAATCTATCTGATACCTTTTAGTATCTCCAGGGTTCTTCCATGTATACAACCTTCTTTCATGATTCTTAAACCAAGTATTAGCTATGATTAAGTTGTGCTCTGTGCAAAATTCTACCAGGCGGCTTCCTCTTTCATTTCTTAGCCCCAATCCATATTCACCTACTACGTTTCCTTCTCTCCCTTTCCCTACACTCGAATTCCAGTCACCCATGACTATTAAATTTTCGTCTCCCTTCACTATCTGAATAATTTCTTTTATTTCATCATACATTTCTTCAATTTCTTCGTCATCTGCAGAGCTAGTTGGCATATAAACTTGTACTACTGTAGTAGGTGTGGGCTTCGTATCTATCTTGGCCACAATAATGCGTTCACTATGCTGTTTGTAGTAGCTTACCCGCGTTCCTATTTTCCTATTCATTATTAAACCTACTCCTGCATTACCCCTATTTGACTTTGTGTTTATAACCCTGTAGTCACCTGACCAGAAGTCTTGTTCCTCCTGCCACCGAACTTCACTAATTCCCACTATATTTAACTGTAACCTATCCATTTCTCTTTTCAAATTTTCTAACCTACCTGCCCGATTAAGGGACCTGACATTCCACGCTCCGATCCGTAGAACGCCAGTTTTCTTTCTCCTGATAACGACATCCTCTAGGGTAGTCCCCGCCCGGAGATCCGAATGGGGGACTATTTTACCTCCGGAATATTTTACCCAAGAGGACGCCATCATCATTTAATCATACAGTAAAGCTGCATGCCCTCGGGAAAAATTACGGCCGTAGTTTCCCCTTGCTTTCAGCCGTTCGCAGTACCAGCACAGCAAGGCACTAACCTTATTTTACTGAATTTCGTAGTGCTTCAGAAACAAATCTCACTATTAATTTCAGTCACTAAATTAACTTTCAATTTTCCGGTTTTATTAATTCCTATGTTAAATTAAGTCAGAGTGTAGCGAAATTTTTTACTTCTGACAAACTTTCACTTTTCACAGAACACGTGTCAACCTTCAGTTGCCACTCTTTTAGTGCTAATTATATATGCAATAACCTTTCTTTTTCAGTTATTATAGTAGTTGTCCATAGGACTGGCGACCGTAATTTTCCCCAAATCTCAAATATCTAATTACCGCTAGTTAATTGTTAACGTAACGGCCGCACATATACTTGCTTTATTAACTTTACCCCTTTTCGAAATTAATTTCCACCAGTTTCATTTGCATTTTTCCTTTCATTTAGATGTAACCCTTTCCTCCCTCTTTACCGACAGATAAACTTCGGTGACGATTGATTTTCCCAAAATTCCCATTAGGTACACGCGGTTTAATTTTTCACTGTCATTACGGTCGATAAGTGAGGGGGAGGTTACACGTGGCGACCAGGTGACAGGGCAATCTTCAAATTTGAGGTTGTTCTGGACACGATTTTTACATTGTGCAAATCTCGTAACAAAGTACTGGTTATGAACAGGCGGTTACGTCAGCGAGAATAAGTAGTGGGAGTAATCCTAATTATATTTGAGATTTGGCATTTATATTGAAAATTATTAAAATGAGTGAAGGCAACAATTACCAAAATTTGGTAGACTTGGATACGGAACAATCGGTCGAACAGTGGGAAACGCGCACCGCGGTACCCATTGTTCAGGGGCAGGCAGCTAGCATGAAAGACGCGACCGCCGAAACGCAACAAAGAGCAGAAATGGAATTCAAAACTTAAGAAAATGTTTCGGAATCGGAAGTCAAAATCAAATCTGAACCCCTTGATGACGAATACGGGGGGACAATTAAAGAGGAAGCCGCTACGGAAGTAAAACCGGTAGTTTCCGGGAATTTAATTGATTTATTGAAAGTTTTGATTAACGAAATCAAGAGTCAATCGGCAGAAATTAAAGCTCAGGCTGCCAATCAAGAAACTCAGGCTGAAAAAATTGAACGGAAGCTAGACAATCAGAACAAAGCTATTAATGTTGTTAACAACGATGTTGGAGTTGTTAACACTGAAGTTGATAAAATCAAAGAAGGTAATGTTGTAATTAATACCGAAATCGGTAATCTTAAACAGGAAATGATAGGCGTTCAGGCGAAAATTGCGAGCATAAATACTCGTTTTAATTCCGAAATTAGCAGAATCGAGAAAAGTGTAGGAGAAGCAGTTGCTCCGATCGTCGAGAATAAGGTGACGGAACAAATTCAATTAGTGAAAAACGAGGATCAACAGAAGGTGGAAACTTTAAAGGCTTTAGTGTCCGAAGTAGATATTAAAGTGAGGAAGCAGGCTAATACCTGCGAAGAGAAAAAGAGGGACGTGGAAACGCTTGCGACAACCACTTGCCTAGTAATTACGAAAGTGTCGGAATTAGAAAAGAAACTTGACGAAAAACAGAGCTATGTGCCAATCTGTGCACATAGTTCGGAGTTGTTGACGAAAGAGGAGCGGTTCGACCCCTTGGAAAAAGGCGGTGTACACGCGACGGATTTCTTTAAAAATTGTGAAAGCCGGCCGCGGTGGCCGTGCGGTTCTAGGCGCTGCAGTTCGGAACCGCGGGAATGCTACGGTCGCAGGTTCGAATCCTGCCTCGGGCATGGATGTGTGTGATGTCCTTAGGTTAGTTAGCTTTAAGTAGTTCTAAGTTCTAGGGGACTGATGACCTAAGATGATAAGTCCCGTAGAGCTGAGAGCCAAGCCAAAAATTGTGAATGAGTTTTACCCAGATCATGGACTAATGAGAGAAAAATTAATGCGGTTATTGACGTGTTGGCTGGTGATGCCAAGCGTTGGGGCTTAAACCTCAACATTACGAGCCTGACTTTTGACGAGTTTAAAAATTTGCTTTTGGCTGAATACTGGTCAGAGCAAAAACAACATAGTGTCTGGCGCGAATTTGTCGTATAGAGGCCTTTCGATGCGAATTCGCGCGGCTCGATGAAGGAGTTTTGTGAGGGCTGGATCCGCAAGATGGAATATTTGCGTGATCGCCGCACAGAATCCGAAATAGTCTGGGAACTCTACAAGAAGCTTCCAGACGATACAAAACGCTACTTAGGAAGCAATTACAGGACAATCAATGATTTCCTGGAAAGAGTTGAGGACGAGGACAATTGGCGCAATAATCGCGACAGTGGTAGAGGCCGTGGTAACAACAACGGGTACCACAGCAACCACAACAACGATAACTATGGGAATAATGCATACCGCAATCTTGGCAGCAATAACAATGGTGGTTCAGGCCGTAATGACAATCGGTACAATGCAAATAATAACAGGAATGACGGAAACCAGTATCATAGTAGCGTGATACGGGCTTCGCAGAATAGTAATAACGCCAGAGGGTGTGATCAGCCGCCTCAGCAGCATCCGGGGAGCGTATCCGCTGGGACAAGACAGGGAAACCATTAGCCGCGCCGGTGAGTGGCCGACGGGGCGTCGAGAAAATTTGGCGGCCCAATAACTGTAGAAAACCGAGGTGTCGTCGTTATGAAAATTCCGTATGGAATAATCAACGGCGGGAGAGTGTGCCAGTGTTAGGACAAAGGAGTGCGCCCACAAGTAGTAGATCAGCTGTAGACACAGCAGTAGAAAATACATTCACTGTCAGTTAGAACAATTTAAGTAGTGTTCCGGAACTCGATTATAAAGTGGCAGCTGTAACACCCACAGCGGAACTGGAGATTGAGTTTAAGAATGATTCGCAAGTGTTGAGAGAAGATCGGATGTCTGATAAGCCGGGGATGCAGAGAGGGATGAGGTCTGGTTAAGGCAGTTCGGTCGCTTATACGACGAACTAAGAGATTATAGGGGCCTGTACGGGAGAAGTGTTAATGGGGAACGCGGGCAGGATTTGCTGCGTCTCGTCCCGCAGGAAGATAGTGTTTGTGAAATGATAGAATGTTCTGGCCCTAACCGGCAGACTTTACCAGAAACAGTTGATGTTAATGGGGAGCACGAGCAAAATTCGTCGTGTTTCGTCCCGCTGGAGTTAGATGTTGAAGTAGTATCGGAAAGTTCTGGCCCTAACCGGAAGACCTTACCGAAAGCTTTAGTGGTAGAAGTAGCCAACCCATCCGACGCAAACCTCCAGTTTAAACATTGCGAGAGTATTAAGGAGAAAGATTACGAAAATTTTAGTGATAGCCGGACACGATTGGTAGAAAAGCACGTAGATTACAGCGTGTATGAGGTTAGAGCTGACGTTATACGGTCAGACGATAGCAGTGTGGGTTGCGCAGATCCAGAGGAAGTAATTGCAGATACTACTGGGCACATTCCTCCAGGTAGATTGGCAGATGAAATCAATCTGACCAAAGAGGAATCAACGAAGGTGACTGTAGTGGCGTAGCAAGACAGCCACGCCACTCGGAAGTAACCGAAAGGCACGCGTTCAGCTCACGCAGTTTGGCGTGAGGTCTGGAACAGGACAATGTCTTGAGAATTGCAATAAAGTACGAAAATCTTGTAATACTTAACTTTAATCCACATTTGTAGAACATCTCTCGTTACGGTACATGCTTCATAATATTAATTATCAATTGAATACGGCGCCTTGCTAGGTCGTAGCAAATGTAGCTGAAGGCTATGCTAACTATCGTCTCGGCAAATGAGAGCGTATTTGTCAGTGAACCTTTCCTTGCAAAGTCGGCTGTACAACTGGGGCGAGTGCCAGTACGTCTCTCTAGACCTGCCGTGTGGTGGCGCTCGGTCTGCTGTCACTGACAGTGGCGACACGCGGGTCCGGCGTATACTAATGGACCGCGGCCGATTTAAAGGCAACCACCTAGCAAGTGTGGTGTCTGGCGGTGACACCACAGTGACAATTAGTGAATTGATAACAAAGCAACACTCACTAGTTGACGAGTTACGGGAAAAGGTTTCGGTATTGGAGGCGAAGCTACAGACTAAGCCTCAGGACAAACATGTTGAAATTAAAACTGTATGTGAACAGAGATTGAGAATGCCGCCAGATAAGCCGGATTTACGATGAAAGCCGGATGGTTTTTTCTGGAATGACCTGGATATAGACGAGAATTCATTGTGGGAAAATAAAGAAAGAGTCGAGGATAAGTGTAGACAGATAGTAGTGTGTGTTAATATGCACGGCCTACAACTAAACGTGTTGATTGACACCGATGCAGAATTGAGTGCTGTATCTGGAAAAATATTTCAGTTACTGAACGACAGACCTGTCATCGTAGTAATGTCAGTAACAGGAGTGAAAATTATCGGTGCTACTGGGAAGGCCAGTAAACCGGTCACAAATCAGATTTTTGTCAACTTCGAGATATGTGGGGCACGATTTGAACAAGAGTTTGTCGTCGTGCCAGACTTAACTACGGAAGTAATTATCGGGTTAGATTGGCTATTAAAGTACCGTGCAGTGATTAATTGCGAAACCAAAACTTTGACATGTACGTCACAAGATAAAACAATAGTAGTTAGTTTTGACGAGGCAGGAGATGGTGTGCATAGGTAATACCAGCGTATACACATTGTTAACTGGCCGGATGCCATTGACGTAGGTATGAATTTGAACTACTGTAACGTGAGGAATCTCGGCGTTGACAATAGTGTAGAAAGTGAATTGGAAACTATTGTAGACGGTGTGTCAAACGTAACACACGAACAAATACGAGGCCTGTATGAAGTAATAATGAGGAATAAGAGTGTGTTTTCAGACAAACCGGGACTTGTGGAAGGATATAAATGCAAGTTGCATGTAATTCAGCACGAACCATTCTTCGTGAGACCATATGCTATACCGCTGTCCAAAAAGGAAGCAGTGCAACGGGAGATAGATAAGATGATCGAATAGGGAGTGATCGAAAGAAGTACGAGTCCATACAATAACGGTTTGGTCATTGTAGCAAAACGGGATGGTAGTGTGCGTATTGTGATTGACGCACGCACGTTGAATAGGGTCGTTCATCGCGAAACAGACAGACCAGAGAGTATGGAGGAGATTTTGCAACGTTTTCATGACGTTAAGTTCATGACTAGCCTCGATCTGACGGCTAGTTAGTGGCAAATAGAACTCGAAGAAGAATCTAGGCCACACACCGCCTTCTTCTTTGCGGGCAGGTGTTATCAGTATAGAGTACTGCAGTTTGGACTTAATATATCTGTGTCTGTATTCATCAGGGCCCTAGATAAAGTGCTAGGACCGGCTTTGAGTTCAAGATTAACTGTATATGTTGACGACCTATTGTTGGCCAATGCCACTTGGCATGACCATTGTGACCTGTTAGATGAAGTTTTTAGAGCATTGCGCCGTGGCGGAATGACCCTAAAGCCCGCATCTCGTGGTCGTGCGGTAGCGTTCTCGCTTCCCACGCCCGGGTTCCCGGGTTCGATTCCCGGCGGGGTCAGGGATTTTCTCTGCCTCGTGATGGCTGGGTGTTGTGTGCTGTCCTTAGGTTAGCTAGGTTTAAGTAGTTCTAAGTTCTAGGGGACTGATGACCGTAGCAGTTAAGTCCCATAGTGCTCAGAGCCATTTGAACCATTTTTGAATGACCCTAAAGCTAAAGAAATGCGAATTTGTGAAGCAGGAACTGAAATTTTTAGGGCATGTAATTACCACTGCTGGTATTACGAAAGACCCAGAGAAACTAGAGGCAATAAGGAATTGTCCTCCACCCAAGTCTAGGAAACAGTTAAAAAGTTTTCTAGGGCTCACAGGATTTTACCGTAAATTTGTAAAATGAAAGTGTTTAATGATGAAAATTTGAATAACCTCTTATGCAAAAATGTTCCGTTTGTGTGGACTGACGGGTGTCAGGCCGCTTTCGCGAGATTAAAAGACGAGTTGTTAAGATCTAACTTACTATTTCATCCTGATTTATCGCTACCCTTCCATCTGGGAACGGATTCGTCGAATTATGGGTTGGGGGTAGAACTGTTCCAAGAAGTTGTTAAAGGAGAGGATAAGGAACACCGGACGATAGCGTTCGCGAGTCGAACTTTATCAAAAAGTGAGCAAAAATAGACGATTTCTGATAAAGAGTGTCTCGCTATCGTGTGGGGATTCAAGAAGTTCAAGGGTTACCTATGGGACCGTAAGGTGATTATTCATTCGGACCATAAGGCGCTCACTTATCTGAAGGATTGTAAACTGCTTCACGAAAGACTGACTAGGTGGTCGCTGTATTTACAGCAATTCAACTATGACATCTGTTACGGAAAAGGGACCGACAATTGCGTAGCGGATGCGCTGTCGCGGTTGCCCGAGTCTAATCAAGATGTATTGAAAGATGAGTCAGAAGGAGTGGTCAAATTATACTGTTTTAAAGAAGTTGAGGGACGTAAATTAATAATGAACATCTGTAAGAATCTACGTCGTCATCAGAACGAGGACGGTTGTTTAAATATGGTGAAAACCCGATATGACGAAAGGAGTCCTGTAGAAGAGAAATTAAGAAAGTATTACAAGATATACGATCGTATCTTGTACATACGTAAGGGTGAAGATAGTAATATTTGGCGGGTATGCTGGCACACCAAATACGTCACGGAAATAATAGACTACTACCATTTGGCGTATGGTCACTGTGGACCAAAGAAATGTACGGAATAGCTGAGTGAAGTAGTGCATTTTAACAACATGTTAAAACGCGTTACTGACAGAGTGGAAACTTGTGATTTATGTCAGAAGGTGAAAGTTACCAACTGTACGAGTCGTGGTCCTATGCAAAGTATAAGGCCTAACGACACCTTTGAATTACTGTGCGTGGACTTGTACGGACCTTTGCCCAAATCATCAGGAAGCTTTGCCTACATTTTAGTAGTGCTAGAAGCTTTTTCCAAGTTCATCAAACTATACCCGATTAGGAAAGCTACAGCCAAAGCGGTTTATAGCAAGCTTGTGAACGATTATTTTGTTCATATTGGTAAGCCCAAGGCGATTCTATCAGACAATGGGGCACAATTTACTTCTAAGTTGTGGAATGAAGGCATGGCAAGTAATGGGGTCGAAGTGATCCATATTTCAGCTTACTGTCCGGCTGGAAATCACGCTGGGAGGTGTATGCGCGAGCTAGGCCGACTTTGCCATACCTATTGCCACCACAACCATAGGGCATGGGGCAAATATGTAGCAGTATTTGAGAGAATTATGAACACCTTGAGACATGAATCTACGGGATTTTCTCCAGAGGAAATCCTGTTGGATGACAGAAGTAAAAGTTTAGTGGAAGAGATAATCAAATTCCCTCCACGGATTGACATTAGCATTGGTGTGAAAAAAGATCGTTTGCGTGAAGTAATGAAGCTAAAAGCCGATGGTCGCATACGTCGTCATGACGCTAAACTGCGTTTTGCTATGTTTGTAATCGGAGACTTAGTGCTTGTAAAAGCTCATGAGAAATCGAACGAGATAGACAATGAAATCTCTAAATGTAAGTTTGCTTATAATGGACTATATAAAGTTATTGGCATACCTCACGCAAATGCTTATTGCTTAGAGTATCCAAGCTCTGGAAAACTATTAGGTATACGGAACATTGTAGACTTGAAATTGTACCAACCAAGGATTGATTAATACCACAGAATGGGTAATTTGTACAGTATGTAAATATACAGTGTAATATTTAACGATTTGCTAGATTGCCATGCTTTTGCCTGACCAAGAGGACATTAAGGAAGTTGTAATTAATATGTATTAATTTTGATTAAATGATTTAAGAGTAACTGATTCTTAATCAATTGAAAAATCCAAGCTGCTATTTTAAGTTTTCAACTGAGTCACAGTAGATTAAGGAATGTAAATATGATTTTGTAACTAGCTGTAAGATTGCGTAAGTATGTGATTTACTAGTCATTGCCGATGTACTTAGACGCTGTTTTAAGTTTCAGGCTAGTACATGCGTATGATGATGGACAGTGTTGAGTTATCCACTGTGATAGTGTTAATGGACTCCTTGAGATTACTCGGGAGTGAGTTTTTCCGAAAGAATTCAGTGAAACGGACGTTCTGGAAGTGCCGTTACAAGGGCGAGTGAGATCAAGCGTGCCGCACAGGCGGGCGCAACAATACTGACGAGGCGGAGTCGCTGTCGGCTCTTGTGCCGCTGTCGGCATTCTTTGTACTTGCGGGTACGGAAGGCGGAGTTGTTTTTCTTCCCGGACACCTAATGTGAAAGAATTCTGCTGTCAATATTTTTTTTTGTCTATCTGATTTTTTTTCTTGTTTAGCGTTAAGTGGACTCTCATGGCGAGAGTATTAATAATGACAAGGTTATATAAAATGTGTATTCTATGTAATTAATTATTAATTTGCGTATTTTGATATACCTGTTTTTATGACCATGTACTCTGATTTATTTTGTAAATAGAATTCTATTTCTAGATACTGTTCGGAATTTTGATTTTTTGGATAACTAAACCATTTTCTATGTTTTCTATGAATTTTAATATATTGTCAACCTGTTTTCTTTTGTGTAAGATGACAGAGTGGAATAAGATTAGGAGTGTCTCCACTCAATTATTATGGTCTAAAAATTGGTTTATGGTTAATTAGCCTAATGCTAAATTTTCTTAATGTTTAGAGCATATGCATTTCCGCTGTTTCTTTTTCCTTTTCGGGACATTTTCTGAGTCTGTTTAGGTTACACGAGCATCCACAGACAATGTAGGGCACGTGTACGCCAGAAATGCATATCCTCCTATTTCCATCTATTGTACTATAACTTATTTTTTCCTTATTCTGTTACCTGAAGATATGACATTTCTGTGTCTTTATATATTGTAATTGTTTTAATATATATATATATATATATATATATATATATATATATATATATATATATATATATATATATATGCATTTATGTCGATGTATAATTGTTATTTTTTTTAAATACTATTTGTATTTTTACGCTGGGTCTTGCCTAGGGAAAACTATGATATGGGACGAATACATCGATAGGTCGTGTGGAGAACCAAAGTGTTTAGGTTCTTCGGTAGTGTTAACTCTGCCGGTGGAGCGCGGGCAGAGCAGAGTCTGGCTGGAGTAGGGCAGTGAAGCAGGTGTGTTGTGTGACGTTCCCAAGAGTTGCCGGACTTTCGGGGTTTGGCAGCATGTAATTGCGCTCGAATTGCTATGATAGTTTCTGACATGGTGTCGCGGACGGGAAGCGTTAGCTGGCACACATCAAGAGCCCGTTTCGCCTGGTGACCGTGTCGAGAAGAACGCGCGCCAACATCCAGCTTCTGCAACAGCGAAGGCCGACAATGAGTGACTGTCGTCACCTGCTCGACCGACGACTGCAAACCTTCAATCAACCAACAAGGAAGACTGGAAGCATGTAAAGTTTTAGAACTGTATGTCAGATCTCAGCATTTAAAATTGTTGCATCACAAAATTACAGCAACTTAGCATGAACCTTTGTTGCTCATTGTCCCAATTGCATTACCAAGTAGGGTCCCTTCCTTTTCCGAAATGAACCCGAGTGTCGTTGAAATTCAGACGCCAGCGTTGAAGTAATATCATTCCTTTTTACTGCTTTAATTTCAAAGTTCAGTTAATTTATTCATAGCTGGCCCTAGTATTTAGATTACGCAAGCACAAATTAAGAGTGCGAGTTTTGTTACCATATTTTATCTTACCTGTGACTGCAGCTCGGCTTGGTACTTACTAAATGTTACTATTGTTAATTGTTCAGAATCATTAAATTCAAGTTCAAAGTTAAATCTCTTATTTCTAATTTGCGTAAATTCAAGTAGCTTTTGAAATGATTGTTGAGGTAGCCCAAGACTAACCTTATTTTACTGAATTTCGTAGTGCTTCAGAAACAAATCTCACTATTAATTTCAGTCACTAAATTAACTTTCAATTTTCCGGTTTTATTAATTCCTATGTTAAATTAAGTCAGAGTGTAGCGAAATTTTTTACTTCTGAGAAACTTTCACTTTTCACACAACACGTGTCAACCTTCAGTTGCCACGCTTTTAGTGCTAATTATATGTGCAATAACCTTTCTTTTTCAGTTGTTATAGTAGTTGTCCATAGGACTGGTGACCGTAATTTTCCCCAAATCTCAAATATCTAATTACCGCTAGTTAATTGTTAACGTAACGGCCGCACATATACTTGCTTTATTAACTTTACCCCTTTTCAAAATTAATTTCCACCAGTTTCATTTGCATTTTTCCTTTCATTTAGATGTAACCCTTTCCTCCCTCTTTACCGACAGATAAAATTCGACGATTGCTTTTCCCAAAATTCCCATTAGGTACACGCGGTTTAGTTTTTCACTGTCATTAAGGTCGATAAGTGAGGGGGAGGTTACACTCTGCACCATTATACATCGCAATGATGACTGTTGGAATGATTAATTCGCGCATGCCACCTAGCGGGAACGTCGGGAACTAACATGGCAGGTGGGAACGAAACTTCGAGATATATTACATTCAGTACTGTATACAGCGTTTCTGTAAGTTATTTATCCTTTTCACCGTCAAAGGTTACTTTTGTACAGTTGATTTAGAAACGCACTCATAATGATAAATAATATACACACTTCAAAAAAAGTTTTGCATCACCACGGTTCCGAGAGTTCCGTAACCTGTACAGAAAATTGGAATAGAGATCAACATAAACATCAATTTCGCCCTTTTTATTGCTCATAAGAACCACACATTGCATGTTCCACCACCATACAGTGAGACCCTCAGAGTTGGTGGTCCAGATTGCTGTATACATCGGCACCTCTAACAACCAGTAGCACGTCCTCTTGCTTTGATACATACCTGTATTCGTCATGGTATACTCTCCACAGGTTCGGAAAGGCACTGTTGGTCCAGATTGTCCCACTCTTTATCGGCGACTCGGAGTAGATCACTCAGAGTGTTTGGTGGGTCACGTCGCCCATAAAAGGCTCTTTTCAATCCATCCCAGGCATGCTCGATAGGGTTCATGTCTGGAGAACATGCTGGCCTCTGTAGTCGAGCGATGTCGTTATCCTGAAGGAAGTCATTCACAAGATGTCCACGATGGGGGCGCGAATTGTCGTCCTTGAAGACGAGTGCCTCGCCAATATTCTGCCGATATGGTTGCACTATCGGTCGGAGGATGGCATGCACGTATTGTACAGCCGTTACGGCGCCTTCCATGACCACGAGGGGCGTACGTCAGCCCCTCATAATGCCACTCCAAAAAATCAGGCAACCTCCACCTTGTTGCACTCGCTGGACAGTGTGTCTAAGACGTTCAGCCTGAACGGATTGCCTCCAACTGGTTGAAGGCATATGCGACACTAATCGGTGAAGAGAACGTAATGCTAATCCTGAGCGGTCCATTCGGCATGTTGTTGGGCCCATTTGTACGGCGCTGCATGGTGTCGTAGTTACAAAAATGGACCTCGCCATGGACGTCGGGAGTGAAGTTGCGCATCATGCAGCCTACTGGGCACAGTTTGAATCGTAACACGACGTCCTGTGGCTGTACTAAAAGCATTATTCAACATGGTGGCGTCGCTCTCAGGGTTCCTCCGAGCCATAATCCGTAGGTAGCGGTCATCCACTGCAGTAGTAGCCCTTGGGCGGCCTCAGCGAGGCATGCCAACGACAGTTTCTGTCTCTCTTTATCTCCTCCATGTCCGAACATCGCTTTGGTTCACTCCGAGAGCCCGGACACTTCCTTTGTTGAGAGCCCTTCCTGCCACAAAGTAACAATGCGGACGCGATCGAACCGCAGTATTCACCGTCTAGGCATGGTTGAAATATAGACAACACGAGCTGTGTACCTCCTTCCTGGTGGAATATCTGGAAGTGATGGGCTATCTGACCCCCTCTGTCTATTAGACGCTGTTCATGCATGGTTGTTTACACCTTTGGGCGGATTTCAAAAATGGTTCAAATGGCTCTGAGCACTATGGGACTTAACTTCTGAGGTCATCAGTCCCCTAGAGCTTAGAACTACTTAAACCTAACTAACCTAAGGACATCACACACATCCATGCCCGAGGCAGGATTGGAACCTGCGACCGTAGCGGTCGCGTGGATCCAGACTGTAGCGCCTAGAACCGCTCGGCCACTCCGGCCGGCGGGCGGATTTAGTGACATATCTGAACAGTGAAAGGGGCCGCGTCTGTGATACAATATCCACAGTCAACGTCTATCTTCAGGAGTTCTGGGAACCGGGGTGATGCAAAACTTTTTTGATATACGTATTTTATACTGGTCAGCGTACCCCCTCAGTCCAAAAAGTTTCAATAATGGATTAATAAAAAGCAGTGAAAAATTAAGATGGTGGTTTTAATGCCGCTTGAGTACAACGCACGAAGCGTTCATACAACCATGTGAAACTGCCAGAAAATTACTTCTATGGAAGGTTGGTTCAAAAATGGCTCTGATCACTATGGGACTTAACATCTGTGGTAATCAGTCCCCTAGAACTTAGAACTACTTAAACCTAACTAACCTAAGGACATCACACACATCCATGCCCGATGCAGGATTCGAACCTGCGGCCGTAGCGGTCACGCGGTTCCAGACTGAAGCGCCTAGAACCGCACGGCCGCACCGGCCGGCTATGGAAGGTTGTTCAACTTTAGTGGCACATTAGCTTAAATGTCGTTCATGACATCAAAATCTTGACCCTTCATGTGAATTTCTGCATTTTATCGTTTTGCTTTAAGTTCGTATTGATAACATCGAGTCTCGTCGCCCCTGATTATTTTTTCCAGAAAAGAACTGCTCAAGTTTTGCGTTTCAATCAAATCGCGGCAGGAGCCCAAGCGGCATTGTTTTTGTTCGGGAGTCAAGGTGAGGAGGAAAACTATTTGCATACACTTTCTTCTTCTTTAAAATGATTTGGAGAATATCCTGAAACACTGATTTAGCAATGTTTCTCCATTGTTACGCATCAACATTAACACACTATGGCCTCACGTCCAGTACTTGACACTGGCTGCTCACAGCTGACTGGTCGAATGCACATCTGTTTCTCACAATTGTTATCTCAGGCTGACACCTTAGTTCCCACGCTGATGTCACTTATACGTCAGGAATAAAATCAATCACGGGTCTTTTTAGGTGAATGGTGTATGATCAACTAAAACGTCAGTTTGATCCAAGGAAACCATACTAACGTTCTGAAAATACATAAACAACTAACCACATAGCGTCTTATATACGAGCAGTATCTTCAAATGGAAAGTAGCTCTGCTAGGTGATAGTATAGGAATATGAAACGACTTCGTATTTCCACCTGATGTAAAGAAGTACAGCTCTGTTTCATTATGATCAAACACAAAATAATTATGGTATTTAGCGTAAGTTGACTATATTACGAATCGATGTGAAATGGATCAAAAGCGCAAAAAGTCAGTAGTAATAAGCGTGTACGAAAGACTCCGAAAGGCTAGAAAGAGTATGGGCGCGAGATGCCCCGTAAATGATCTTGCAGGTTATGCTGTCTAGAAAACTGCACCTCTGTTTGGAGTCCTTTACAGTTCGGCATAACAGCATAAATCGAATGAATTCAGAGACGCTTATGGGGTCATGATAAATCAATATAACATCAACGAAAGTGCAACTGAGTAACTCGGGGAATTTAGGTGTGGATTTTCAAACGACAACAGCTGTATCCGAGACATCTTTTATGATATAAATACGTATACTAGGGAGAATCTGCCTGAATTCTGCATCCTCCATTGTGTATCTGTCATGGGAAAACTGAAAATAAAATTGGAGAGTTTAGGACGCCGACTGAAGCCCATACTTAATATTCCCTAGCTCGATACGGCAATGTACTGGTGCAGGAAGTTTTTGATTGATTCGAAGCGCGCTGTCCTCTGTTTCCAGAGTATTGAAGAATAAAAGATGAATATACTATGAACTACAACGCGAAAGTACACTAGTGTCCAAAATTAAAGCAAAAAACGGAAATTGTGCAAGGTTGCGTTATAGTATCAACAGCTGATATTAAAGTACAAGCAATGTAAAGAATAACGTAAACAACTCCATCATTCATAGCGGTAGACAGAAATGTTCTTCGTTTGTTCCAACTTAACGGATTTGCAAACACATTGCGACAACTGGTTAACGTGCTCAACATGAGGTGTGACCACCTCTGGCAGAAATACAGGCCTGACAACGACGGGGCATGCTGTGAATGATGTCACTAATATCATGTTGAGACAATAACGCCCATTCTTCCTGCAGGGTTCCTCGCAGTCTTGGAGAGTGGTTAGTGGGTGCTGACGTGATGCAAACCGTCTCCCTAGTGCACCCCAGACATTCGCTATGGGATTCAAATCTGGAGATCGGGAAGGTCACACCGTGCGTGCGATATCTCTCGTTTCCAAGAAAAATTCATCCAACTCTGCTCTATGAGGTCGAGCATTATCGTACAGCAGTACGAAGTCTTAACCGACAGTACCTCACAACAATAGCAGTTGAGGTCCCAAGATTTCGTCACGATACCTGACTGCAGTCACACTTGCCAATTCACACTTACAGTTTCATAAAGAGGCGTTAGAGTGGCAAACATAATCGCTGCCCACACTACTAGGGATCTTCCATGATATCGGTCTATTTCCACAATGTATTGACCCCGAAATCGTATACCACGCTGCTTCCATATGCTAATCCATCGCGAATCACTCTGCAGACTAAATCGGGACTCATCTGTGAAAACAATAGTGTCACTCTCTTCGACCATCCAGGTGGCATGTTGGTACTCCTCTCTAGACGTTCCCTTCTGTGAAGACGCGTCAGAGGTAGTTGTGCAGCAGGTCTCCGACACTAAAGGCCACTCTGCCGAAATCTACTGCTCACCGTTTGCCTCGATACAACACGTTCAGTGGATCAGTGGATACTGCGAGCTCATATACCAGTTGTCGTGCAGTACTAAGGCGGTACTGTAGTGCCCATACACCCAAATAACAGTTCTCTCTTCTGAAGTCACACGTGGTCGTTCCTGCCCTGGTCTTCAGGACACAGTTTCCATTCTAAAAACTGCCGCCACATCCGAGAAAGAACAAAGCGATTCTCATTAAGCCATCGGTCCCAATTAGTGGCCATTGTCCTGCTTCCGTTCTTTCTGTGGCCCTCCACCACAGCGAGTCTGGTGGGCATCTTTTCTGTGCCATACTGCACCGTCTGTGATTGTGTACACAGCTATTGTGGATGTGGGGCTACCCGGCAAACAACCTCGTTTCATAGGTGCCCTGCGTTCATCGTTGGCTTGGTTGTCCGTCGATCAGAATGCCATCTTACGTGCAAAACACGATCGTACGGACGTCTGGTTGACAATTTGTATGATTATATAGCGGTTAGACACAGGACGGGGAAATGGCGGTTTGTTGCTTTAATTTAAAACACTAGTGCGTTTCTCTGATTTTAACGAACGATTATACATCCGTAACCGAATGATTCGATCCTTTCTGCGATTACTCAGATGAAACATTTATAACAGGACAGAACTTCTTGTAGTATCTATTATAGATGCCTAAAGTGAAATAGAGAGATGTATTTCGTTGACTGAAATGCAATTACGTAATTTCAAATAGAGGGTATTTCATGAAGGAAAACTGACTAAATATTTGACATTGTTCGTATAAACTTCTCCGATATTTTTTTTTCCTTGAATAGACATAATTTCTTTCTTGCGCCTCCTTGAAATTCCTATTCTCGCACTAGTCACACTTATTACCAAAATAGGACTGCAAGAAAGTCTGTCGACATAGCGCGGGGAGTCAGTCTCTTGCAGTTGTTCCCTCTGGTTTATTTGTCCGACGTCCGTAGAAGTGGCAGGTATTTTTACTGAAGGCGAGCGAGCCTGAAAAATGCACCATTCCGTCTGTCAATGTCCTTTCATATTTCAGGCAGTTCCTGTTTGGAGGCGAAAGTGAGTTCAGCAAGTGCTGCAACTTTTAGAGTTCTATCAGAAGGGCATCACAGATTCCGTTATGGACAGAAAGCCGCTTTCCAATGTATCAAGTGGCCGCCGTAGACATGGAGGGATGCACAAAGTGGTGGAGAAAAAGCGCAGCAAACAGGTCGAAAGCCAGAAGCTCAAAGGAAGAACGCAGCGCCGAACCTGTTATATGTCTCTGCGTGGAGAGGAACAGTTATTTTTCTCAACGAGGCACGTGTCGACATCATGAGAGGGCCAAAGCAGAACGTCAAAACGTTTAGGTGGATTTGTAGAAGACCTTCACCCAAAACGGGTGTATTGCTTTATCGCTGACAGAAATGTAGTTATCTGCAAAACAGCCGACGTAATGTGTGCTGTCTCAACTGTGATAAAAGCTATACCCTGTAACGTTCAGTATCGTCTGTTTAAAATGTCTCTAGTTACGCTTGCACGACTTGAGAGACAGTTTTCGACTGCGATATGTGGCCTATTTTTGTAAATTTGTTCCATGTTCTTACATTTATGAATGAACTTATGTAAAGAAGTCCTACTTTTTCCATGTCACCGATTTCCAGTCATGTTTATTTAATTTAGATTTTTCTGAAGCCATGTCACTGAGAATTGTATCCCACTATTACGGGTAACATTTCACTCATTTTTTTAATTGTACAGCAACTTTCAATTCAAATATTATCTAACCTCTACTTCAGTTATTTCATAGCTATCACATGCGTGTTACTAGTCTACACCACACATATCTGATAAATGAAATCCGTTTTTGAACAGGGGGTAATGGAAGACGGGTGCACATTTACGCGGTTTTCCCTTCGGAATTTTTTAAATATTTTTGGTTGGATTTATCCTGTTTAATATTGTTTAGTCCTATAACACTGTTATAAACTATATCTTGGTGTATTTACTTCTAACTAAACACAGAGAAAAATAATTGTATATAGCCTCAAGTGGAGTGCGAGAACGTGCCCCGCAAATGGGGATAGTTTAAGTATCTATGAGGGCAAGTTTGCGCATTTCGTAGAACAGGAGAACGAGTATACAGAGCACACTACTACTATTATATTTTATTGTTGTCAAACAAAATTGCAGGCTGACTTACACCAATTTCCTCTACAAGATACAAAAAGTATACTGGTAGTAAATAAAATTTTTGGTGAATTTCCAACTTTTCGCATAATAGCGCGTATATGGAAGTGTTAATGATAAAGGCTTAGTCATCATCACTGTCCGAGATGCATTCAATGCTTGCTTCCTGTGGCAGAATCGTCGTGAGCCTACCTTTTACATATAAGGAACTGGACTCGTTTCAAGCGTTAAACACAAAGGCAATTTTCATCTTCTCCATGAGACTGCTGCAGGTTGTAAGAGAAACAAAGATCAACTGGATAGGACATTCGTTCAGACAAGAGTGCTTGCTAACAGTCGTTTCCGAAGGACGATTTGGTGAGAGGAGATTGAGAGGGACGAAAAAATGCAAGATGATGGACGACACAAAGGAAAATGTAAATTACATCGACTTGAAGAATATCTCAGAATACAGAAGAGTATGGAGAGATACCATGTGAAAACCTGCCTTGGGCAGAACACCAATGACATCGCAAAAATATATCTATTTACGTTTTTCCTCGTTCTCGCTTTCAGCAGTTGCTTGCCTTATCAATCCTTGCTGTCATAGAATTAACTATTCCTGCTTGAAATTCATTAGATTCAAATAGCATTTTTGGTATTTCTACCCTTTATTCTCCTGTACTTTCACTTTTTTAGGTTGCATTTCCAACTGCTGTATCCTCAGAGTTTCCTTGCTTGGAGTATTTGATAGGACGGTAATGAAAAATAGTGCGTAGAAGTTGCCCAACAGACTGCATCAGCGTGCCCTATTATCATGATTTAGGAACTAAAATAGTAACTTTCATGCTTTGAAATTAAAGAAATGTTCCTTGTAAACTGCAACAATCGCCTGTAAACCAACATATATTATTTCTATTATCAGCTCTAAAACATATGTTCCCTAGGAGATTCGGTATTTGAGAAAAAAACTTTATTCACCTTGCACAAAAACATAAATACGTTCTTCGCACTAAGACGTTAACTCAACTGGTGCTGCGAAGTTTGTGAGAACTCTCATTAGATGGCAGCACTAATCTTCCACGTCGGTAACTCTCTAGTAAGACTGGTTCTCTTGAAAACTGCCCTGCATAGACTGAGCCTTGCGTAAATGTGTCCTCACATATAATACTAATACTTTTAATTAAAATTGCAACCGTTTTTTCCAGAATAAATTTATTTGAGATTACTACTTGATTGTAAAACACATTTCCCAATGTAACATATTTGCATATGAGTTCCAAATATTATAGTATCACAAAAGTAAACGTTTTCACATACGTAAAAATTTACGGTCTTCTGAGCAGTGGAATAAAGAAATACAACAAAATACTTCAACAAGCAGCAGAAGTATAAAATCAGTTAAATCAAGAATGTTATCGGGAGTAAGATAAAAATTCAGCGAGGTCCACATTAGTAGGTGTGGAGACGCTTACAAATCAGGTGTTATGAGGAAACAGAAACATCTTTTCAGTTCTCCAATAAAATTTATGTAGTCCATTTTGCACATATTTTTAGATGTAGTCCCCTTTTCGGTCCCTGCACTCTGTCCAAGCCGTTTTTTTAATGTCCAATGTGAGACATTTCAAAAGTACTCGTTTATGGTTGCCGCAACAACTGGACTCAGAACAGTTGTAGCCACAAATCTGTTTGGATGTAGAAATAGGTGGAAGTCACTGGGCACCAAATACCTAGGACATATAGAATGTTCCAACAATTAGTATTTAGAATACTCATGTTTTCTTAACACCGAAGGACATTTGACAACTATCACAGACTCATGATTTCAAAACGGTCTTCTTTCTTGTATGCTCCTCTCCCCGACTCATGTCTACTTATGTCCAGAAGACGTAAGCTAAGTTCACAGAGTACTTTGCGATGTAGACACCGGAAAACTGATGTAAGTGATCGCAAAATGTATGAAATTCTAAACAAGTCTGATTGTGGTCAGCGTTTGACTGTAAGCATGTTGTGCTCTCTTCCTCATACATCCTGAACCGCTGATCGCCGCTTGTAAGGTGTCAGACAAATAACCCATCTTACATTAAATTCCTGAAACAATGCCGGTTAACTCGATATGTCACACGACAAAGTTATGAGAAAATGTACGAATTTTATTGATAGGCAAAGTGAAGAGAGTAAAGAAACCGACGTTTCGTGAATATAAACCACTAACAGTCACAGTTGTAATTGCACACAAGTAATTTCCCTGACCCGAACTGCGAGATGCAGTTCTGAGGGAAAGGAAAATTTTATGACAGCATGCCATCTCGCACGGCTGGAACACTTACCATGAGACACCACAGCTACTGTGTAGGCCGCCGGCAAAAGCAGCCCTTTTCCCTGCTTTTAACGACGATCTTCTGAAAGCTTTTCTACGGGAACATGGCGGAGATCTCAGATAAATGTCCAGAGAAACCCAACTCAAAACATTGGTCATTCACTGTAGCCACCTGCGTTCAAACTAGCATGAAAGAGAAAGCTATTTATCTCAGTACATAGCAGAAGTTAAACTGTGCACTACGAAAGATATGACGCCTGTGACAGGCTACAAAAACTCTAGTAGGTGGAGATATAACACGTATGAACACCCTGAAGGCCAGAAAGAAAATGTGTGCTACTAGCTTTGATATAGGTAAACTGCAGGCAGAGTAATAGGCTTCTTCTCTTGTAGAAAATCGTCGAGTGTTTGAGATAGGCGACTTGCGCCACACTGAGACGATTGCGAGACTCATTATGTGAACACTTGTTCACAGGCTCGTCTTACTCATAAGGAGCTAAACTGCAAACTCTCCCAGTATGCAGAATCGCACCGAGCACTGGCAGCTTACACTTGTGAGCTATTTAAGGGCAACGATGGACGCGCTATTCCAGCCAGACAGTAAGTAGCTTGAAACATCCTGAAAGATTAAAACTGTGTGCCGGACCGAGTCTCCAACTCGGGACCTTTGGAAGGTAAGAGATGAGGTACTGGCGGAATTAGAGCTGTGACGACGGGGCGTGAGTCGTGCTTTTGTAGCTCAGTTGGTAGAGCACTTGCCCGTGAAAGGTGAAGGTCCTGATTTCGAGTCTCGGTACCGCACACAGTTTTAATCTGCCAAGAAATTTCATATCAGCGCACACTCCGCTGTAGAGTGAAAATTTCATTCTAGAAACGTCCCCCAGGCTGTGGTTAAGCCATGTCTCCGCAATATCCTTTCTTCCAGGAGTGCTAGTACCGCAAGGTTTGTAGGACAGTTTCTGTGAAGTTCGGAAGGTAGGAGACGAGGTACTGGCGGAATTAGAGCTGTGAGTAGGGAGCGTGAGTCGTGCTTGTGTAGCTCAGTTGGTAGAGCACTTTCCCGTGAAAGGCAAAGGTCCCGAGTTCGAGTCTCGGTCCGGCACACAGTTTTAATCTGCCAGGAAGTTTCATATCAGCGCACACTCCGCTGTTGAGTGAAAATTTCGTTCTAGTAAGTACCTTGCCAGTTATTTTAGCCAGGAAATAAACAGTAGTCTCTGCTTCACCGAAGATGTAGGAAATGTATCGGACTGGTGTTTATCAGTCGGGAGCGATTTAGAATAGATTCTTAGATTCACAGCTCACGCCGACAGCCGCCACTGCCGCCGCCGACGCAAGGTAAGCACACGCAGTCGCGCTATGCTAGCAAGTGATATTCAGTTGACACTCAGAACTGTGGTTGTCTCTGTCTCTCCTAATTTTCGTACATTCAACCATGACCTGCAGTTAAACATATTCATGAATGTCGGGCTTAATTGATGCAGTCACATGCGATGTCCAATCTACCGAAAAGAATAGATCAGCCACTGTAGAGTAGTGAATTGTTTTAATTGTGTACTTCTCTCTGATTGTTCTTTACTGACCCCATTCCATTTTGGGTATTTTCATTGTGCTTTTTAGTGTAATTGACATCTCTGGCCCCAATTGTATTTAGTTTGTTAGTATTTGTATCGCCCCTGAGACATATTCAACAACCATCTTGAAGCTTCCTGGCAGATTAAAACATGTGCCGAACTGAGACTCGATCTCGGGACCTTTGCCTTTCGCCTGGCAGAATTGAAGCTGTGAGGACGCGTCCTGGGTCGTGCTTAGGTGGCTCAGATGGTAGAGCACTTGCCGACGAAAAGTAAAGGTCCCGTGTTCGAGTCTCGGTCCGGGACATAGTTTTAATCTGCCAGGAAGTTTCATATCAGCGCACACTCCGCTGCAGAGTGAAAATCTCATTCTGGCTATCGAACATCTTATCGTTAAAGAACATTAGAATAGTTAGGAATTTTGCTTCACAATTGTGAACACCCAGCATCAATATTTCACCATCCTGTACGTAATTTTGCTAACATTGCTGTTTCATGAAGTCATACTTCGAGTAAAAATAAACCTTAATAACGAAAATCTAAGATTTTCATTTTTGCTAACATATAGCTACGTCTGAAACCGTATACTAATTTCTGTTAGCGATCACATTTCCTTTACAGGGAGTATAGTGGAACCGACATTGAGATCATTGTCTGATTATATCACTGTCATTACTGCTGCACTCTTCTGAACTCTGCATGCGGTCACGAGTTCGAGTCTCAGTCCACCACACAGTTTTAAACTGCCAGGAAGTTTCATAACAGCGCATACTCCGCTGCAGAGTGAAAATCTCATTCTGAAAACGTCCCCCAGGCTGTGGCTAAGCCATGTCTCCGCAATATCCTTTCTTCCAGGAGTGCTAGTTCTGCAAGGTTCGCAGAAGAGCTTCTGTGAAGTTTGGAAGGTAGGATACGAGATACTGGCAGAACTGAAGCTGTGAGGAAGGGTTGTGGGTCTTGCTTGGGTAGCTCAGATGGCAGAGTACTTGCCCGCAAAAGGCAAAGGTCCCGAATTCGAGTATCGGTCCGGCACACAGTTTTAATCTGCCAGGAAGTTTCATAACAGCGCACACTCCGCTGCAGAGTGAAAATCTCATTCTGAATCGTTTTCCTTGTAAACGGACATCAATAATTTAACTTTCTTTTTGCGAGCATAGCTGAACTTCGGAATGTATATAAACAACACAGCAGCCTTACAGCTGCCTAAGTAATATTGTCCTTAGGCAGCTATAAGGCTGTAAGACTGTAAGGCTACAATAAAAGGGTTCGTAAGATGATTACAAAGTTCAGTGCAGCAAGTATCGCATTTAAAAATATTGAATCATGTTGCCCCTGAAGCTGTCTATAGTTGCAGAAGAGTTGCCGGTGCTGGATTTAGTGCACGAACTGACCTCTCGATTATGTCGCATAAATTTCTATGCGACACATGTTGGGCAATTCAGGTGGTCAAATAATTCACACGGATTCTTCAAACCAATCGCAGACAATTCTGGCCCAGCGAGAGAATGCATTTTCATCCACAAATATTCCATCATTGTTTGGGATCATAACTTCCAGTTGCTGACTATAATCATTTCCACTTAATGATCGATTCAGTTGGACCAGAGGACAGTCCATTCCATGTAAACACAGCCTACACCGTCTTAGAACAACCACCAGTTTGCACAGTGCCTTGTTGACGAATTTGGGTCCATGGTTTCGTGTGGTCTGGGCCTCACTCGAACCTTCCCATCAACTCCTATCAACTGAAATTGGGACTCATCTGAGCAGACCACAGCTTTGCAATTGTCTAGGGTCCAACCGACATGACCACGAGTCCAGGAGAGGCGCTGCAGCCAACGTCGTTTCGTGCCATAGCTTACTAACACCAAAATTCACCACAATGTCCTAACGGATACGGTCGTTGTACGTCCCCCATTGACTTCTGCGGTTATTTCACGCAGTGTTGCTTGTCTGTTATCACTGACAGCTTCAAGCAAACGCCGCTGCACTCGGTCATTAAATGAAGGCCGTTGGCCACTAGGTTGGCCGTGAAATTTCGTATTCTTGGCACACTCTTGAAGCTTTGGATCTCAGAACATCAAATTCCCAAACGATTTTCGAAATGGGACGTCCCATACGTCTACCTCCAACTACCGCTCTGTGTTCAAAGTTCGATAGTTCTCGTCGTGGGACCACAGTTCCATCAGACACCTTTCACATTAACCACCTGAGTACAAATGACAGCTCCGTCAATGCACAGTGACATTTTATAACTTACGTGCGCGATACTAACGCCATCTGTATGAGTGCATATCGCTTTTCCATTAATTTTGTCACCTCAGTGTAGACTGCTCTCACACATAGTCATAAAATAAGCCCAGATACTTAATGATATGCAAATGTAAACATGTAATACCCGAGAGAACAAAGATCTGCTCGAATAAACATATAGTCATACAAAGATGCTTACATAAATTCCGTAGAACAGTAGTGAGAATGGGTCTGCATATCGAAATACTTCATGCAGTACAGGAATGAAAAGCTTCATGAAAGCAACGGATTACACTGTGTTTTTTAGTTTCCTGTTTGTAGCCTCCAGATGTGCTAAGGGGTAGTCTCCTCTGCTACGTACGCATAAATTCAGAGTGCAGAAAATAGTTATCTAGCTGAAAGCTTAGTTAATAAAAGTCCATTTTCGTATATGATACGTTATCATAGCTGTTCTGTGAAGCAGTGCAACCATTAAATCTCATTTCAGAGTCCAGCAGCACACCATACTGAATTCCTGAAAGCTAACTGCCTTGCATAGAGGCTCTACTGATTATTATTACGAGTGCCTACTCTGCACTTGAGTGGCAAGTAATTAAACTGACAATTAACGTACTTGACTTCTGTAGGATGATAAGATGTCGGCTCACCACCGAGCCACATTTAAAAAAGCAAGTGTAAAAGACAATGCGATGTGATTTTAATAAGACACATACTGACCTTTAAAGACAACTGGAACACTTCACAACCTCGTAGGTATAATTCAAAATATATTCGTCTTTAGAAACCAAGATAACATCATCAGAATACGTAATCCAGAATCATTAGCGTAAAACTAGGGTAGTGTGGAGGAAGTACACATACCTAAGCAAAAATCGATGTAAATTATTAATTACATCATCAACACGTATTAAAACAAATACGTAGATATTACGGACGTTTTCCGACATATTCCAAGCGACTGAAAACAGTTACAAACATTAATTTTAAAGTTAAAATAAATATAAGGGAAAATGCGTGATATTCTCCGCTTATTAGGGTAACGGCGCGCATACTGTGGGCTAATAACACGCAAAACAAACAGTGCATGAAAAAGGACCATACAGCTTATTTTTATTAGTTCAGTTAATCAATTACATTTACTAAACAGTCTATATGAACAAACTAATGTATATATATTACGCCGTTAAATATGATACACCCTCTGTCACATAATTAATGGCGTAAACGCATACAGTTGAAAGTACATGATACTAGAAGCAAACTACTTTGAAACAAAACTCTTCTACTGCAATTTCTTGGGTTTCCATATTTTGGGAACTGGTAGTATAGTCCAAAACAAGAAAAAAGTCGAGTAAACATGTGATCTAAAATGCATTCTTTAAGAGCTAAGGGCACTTGTTCATCTTTGCTACGTTGAAACACAACTCTTCTAATAATCAAGTTCTCGTAACTTTTAAGGTATGCTTTTTAGAGCACATGCTTGCTGGGCGTATTTTCCTATTTTGGTCCATACTACCACTTCCCAAAATTTGGAAAGCAAAGAACTTGCAGTAGAAGAGATTTGTTTCACAGTATGGAAGACGAACAATTGCTTCTAACTCCTAAGGTATGCATTTTCGACCCTATGTTTACTGAGAGTGTTTTGCTTCTAGTATCGTTTACTTTCAACTGTATGTGTTTACGCCATTAATTATGATACACCCTGTATATAGCAACAATCCAAACTTGTAATCTTTTGGAGTGTTCCAGGTGCCACATTCTTCACTGATCCACCTAATACACGAAACGTCGTTACTACAGTTATCCATGTTTCCCAAACCCTCCACACACTAAACAGACGTATTCTGAAAATTCTATTGGATCAACACTGTCCATTTCACTGTCGTCCTTTAAGTTGATATTTATGTCATCTTCGCTTTTTCTTTCACTTCCCAGTATGAGATTCTTACAGTACGACATCTGTTTCTTCTTTCAGCGATTTTTTTTTAGATGAGTAGAATTGTGATGCTATATTCAGTATCTTTCAGTTTTCTTTTCTTGGTTTCTTCAGTTTTCTTTCTCATAGCTTCTTTTTATTTCTTTACTGGTAACTCTATTTGCAGTTATTTCTTCTCTGGGATTGCTGTAAGGGTCTCTGACTCTCCTTTACTTTCCTTTGTCTTGTTTTGTCTTAGGAAAAACTTTTCTGTTTTTGGGATATGAGATACGTTAGATACATTGATATGCTTGACACTTGTACTTGATTTTGTTGAGACCTCTTCTAGTAAAAGTGGAACATCTTCTGCTGATAATCCAGGACTGCTCTTGACTGCGTTCTGAGATGTCTTGTTCCTTTGGAGAAGCAACCATCTCATTTCCATTTGCTTCACTCACGAGCTCTTCACCGTTAAGGACAATATCTCTGAAGGTCTCACATTATTTTAAGTCATTAAGTTGAAATTTGTGTGGGTTGAAAGGGCGAATGCCACATGCCTTAAACTTCGACTGTCCGTTGCCCACAGTAGCATTCTTAATATAAGCCTTGTTAAACCGTTTATCTTACCATTAGGTGTAATTTTTTTATACAACGTTGACTTCATATACAGGTCAACTCTCGACTGAAGGCTGATTTCACAGAGCGAATAACTTTCCAGCTAACCTAGATTACTTATCAAAATTGTTAGCGATCTTGTTAGCGTCTACGTACTCAAATACGATCTTCCGCAGCTGAGTGAATGTAAAGTCACAGAACAGGTTGACCGTGGTCATAACATGATCCTTAATCTCATTTTCCTACAAATGTGCGGTTCCTTGTTAAGTTTATACCCTCAGTATTTCACTTTCATTGTCGTATGCACAGTAGCTTCATGAATCCCGAAAGTCTTTTAAACTTATTTTATTTTAGCTTTCTTGGTTTCTTATTCTGAATCTCTAGTTATCTGAAATTTAAACAAAAATCATTGGAATTGGAATCATAACCTACTACTTTTATTATCAAGGGGGAATACAACACACTTGAACAACAATGTGCCAATGCCCCAAGTGAGTTCCGTGACTAACCTATGCAGAACTCAGTTTTTAATTCAAATACATCGTCAAATCTACAATTAAATGAAAGTTCACATCTATGGCTAGTAGTTGACATGCACACAGTACTTTAAAGTAACTTATAGTAGCACTTTCTTTGCAAAATACAGCTGACAAAATTATGACAAACACATTATAACTAAACCTCACTTTAGTAGTACCACGATCTAACTGGAAAATGGCTGGCATGAATGGTGCTTGAGGTGTTGCGCTTGCCAGCAGGATGTAGCACCAGCTGGGTAAAGCCTGCGCCATTCAAGCTGCGTAATCCAGCCTGCATGTGATCATCCCCGCGGATGTATTTCCCTTATCCTCTCCTGATATTACGCTCCCTGAACAGCTAACATCTATTAAATTATGACTGGAAAGAATTTCATAAATGTATCAATGACGCAGCAACCAGTTTCCAAGTAGTTAAGAATTTGCAACCAATTCGTACGTATTCCACGGTGCGGAAACAATCAAATATCTGCGCACAGAGTGATACGAGTAAACAAAGCTAGCTAGACTCACAAGCAAAACTAAACTTCATCACTGCTTGTACTTTATAATAGCTGTTCAACAAAAAGTCTCTCCATCGTACAAATGTTATTCCCAACAGAGTAATGAGTGATCTCGAAAGTAGCTCTCCTGATGTACGACCGGAACCAGCCTTGAATGCCACTCCACTACTAACTTACATAAAACAGAAAACCAAGTAGCTTGCGACCAGTGAGCGCTTGCTATTAAAAAAGACCAAAAGCAAGTCGCCAAAGACTAGGTTCGACACAGCGATTTAACAAATACGAGGGGCGTTCAGAAAGTAAGCTCCGATCGGTCGCGAAATGGAAACGACTATGAAAATCCGATAAAGCTTTGCACAGATGTGTTGGGTAGTGTCTCTAGTATAACCCCAGTTAGCATCACGTCGCTCTTCTCATTTCTGAGCTCGCAGTGAGTGCGTAAAGATGTCTAGAAAATAGTGTCTGCCGCCAAGTACGAGGGCCTGGTGAGAAATTTCGCCTGAAGCTATGCAGCTAACATTACATAACTGTCGTGCTGTTTCTTCTTCAAGACAATTCTCAGCCGCATTCTGCAGGGGCAATGAAGATGCTCCTGCATCGTTTTCAAGTGGAAATGTGAGATTACCCACAATACAGTCCGCAATTGTCTCCCCCTGAGTTTCATCTCTGGTCACATGAACCGCTGTCTTTGAAGACAACATTTTGACACAGACAACGAGGTGTAGGCCAGCGTGGAGAATTGGCGGAAAGCACTGACGGCTGCCTTCTATGATGAGGCTATTGAAAAGTTGGTACAACGCTATGACAAAAGTCTAAGTCAGAACGGCGACTATGTAGAGAAGTAGCTGAAAGGTGTAGCTAATTGTTACAAGTAAAACATTTCTGATGTTCACTGTGGTTTCAATTTGGCAATCAATCGGAGCTTACTTTCTGAACAGGCCTCGTATATTGCGGAAACGTTCGCCTTCACCTCATGACTAGGAAATGAAATTTTTCATAGGAATAGGATATGTTCGTTTTGTAATAGTAATCCATAGTAGCGTGCAGCGGTTAAACCTGGCAATCACTATAGTGCTACTGGAAAAGGATCTAATTTATTTCAGCACTGGCCACTGGATTCCTTTCCAACGTTAAGGGTAACAGGAACAGAGTATCGTGACATTCTTGGATTGGTCATGAGGTTTTAATTATCACCTTGAAAAATTAAATGTCAGCTACGGACATTTTGTGTGCATGTATATGTCTGCAATCCTGATACGTACTGAAACCTTTGGGCCACTGTCACGTAACAGGCCTGCAGATAATCAAAAAGGAATAAAATGGCACAGCTCATGGCTACAACGAATTCGCAATGGTGGGTCTGGTGTTCAGAGACCTTAGCCATGGATCCCTTATCAACATCATGCATGTCAACGAGAACATAACGAAGGTCGCCGATTGTTGGTTTGTGCGACCCTATTCAAAAATCCAGCCAATCCGAGAAAGCAGCGAGAATGATGTAGCTGCATCAGGCCAATATAGATGCTTTCTTTGATCGCCTGATCAACATAGAACAGAACTGGGTCTATCACTACGAGCAGGAGGCGAAAGAGACAGCAACGAGAGGTGACGTTTGTCTTCAACACCACCGAAGACGAGAACCAACCCGTTATTGACTAAGTGTGTCTGTTTTACAGACCCGTCATGCTCAGACGCTAGCACATTATACACGTAAGGGCCAAAACATCATAGGAGCACACTACTGAAATCTTTTGACTAGGATAGGGAGCTGTAAAGGCGAACCGTCACGAGACCGGAGCTGTTAACATGGGCGTTGCCGTGAGCCACCCTGTAAATGAAAATACCTTGCAGACTCTCTTTATCGTCTCAGATCGTCGACGAATACACTACTCAAATTCACTATTGCAAACAGATAACACAATTTCTTTTTAGTAACTGGATGGATCGTCACGGTGTCGAACAGAGAGTTTCTCTTCCATGACAAAACCCCGGCACATTCTGCACAAGACGAGCAACTCTTTCTTTGGACTGTAGGCCACGTATTCTCCCCAAATGGCACCCTCTGGCTTCTTCCTTTCTCCGCACATTAAGAAATCATTACATGGAAGGCAGTTCTAGAATGAAGATGTGATTTTCCTGAAACGAAAAGCAAGCTAACACAACAGAGATCTCCGCCAGCTCGTAGGATTAACATCAAACTTCAACGCCATAGCTTGATTGCCTTCAGCTCGAACATGAACTCTCGCAGCAATACAAAGATAAAGATTTTTATATTCTTGTTCTTTCTGGGGATAAGCAGTACGACCAAAGAAAACTTTAATGGAGAACTACCGTAAATGGTCAAAACACACATTCCTTCAGCTGGTAACTGTGGGCTTTCTCTTGAAACAGTTTTATGCACCTTTAAACCACTAAACTTATACACCGATAAACATAGAAATCTTTTTCAAAAAATTGGAAGAAAGTTCGTAGCAAGTCTGAAGCAGCGATCTGGCACCATTTTGACTTCCGGCGTTAGGGGTGACCTAGAAACTGCGCTAATTTAAAAACAGTAAGCCCCAAATCAGAAGCATGCTAACGTTTGACAGACAAACGCAGCCAGCCTAGCATCACAATCGAGCTAACGCTGGCCAGGTAAATGCAGCACTGTGCAAGCAGATAGGGTCCGCCTCGCATCAGGATCACACAAATGTCGGTCAGGTAAACATAGACCTGTACAGGGCAGATTCAGTCAGCCCCACATGATAATCGCTCTAACTCTGGCTAGCTAAACGCCGTCAGCCCAGCATCATAATGGCGCTGAGGCTGACCAGGTAAACGCAACTCTGTACACGCAGAGTCAATCCTCCTCGCACCAGAATTGAAAAATGCTGTCCAGGTAAATGCAGAGCAGTACAAGTAAATTCGGTCATCCCCGGGTCATGGTCGCACTAACGTTGGCCAGGTAAAGGCAGAGAGGAGCTACCACGTACAGTTAGCCCGTACATCAGAATTGCGCTGACGCTGGCCTCAAACCACAGTCAGCCCAGCATCAGAACTGCACTAATGCTGGCCCGGTGAATGAAGCTCTGTACAAGCAGATTCAGTCAGCCTCCCCTTAGGATCCGTCTGTTGATGGCCAGGTAAATGCAGAGCTGTCAAAGCAGATTCAGTCAGTCCCGTGTCAGTATCACACTAAAGTTGGCCAGGTAAATGCAGAACTGTGCAAAGAGATTCAGACACCCCTGCATAAGAAACGTGACAACGCTTTCCATGTGAAGACATTACTGTACAAACGCAGTCACTCATCCCCACATCAGTATCACGCTATTGAAAGCCCAGTAAACACAGAGATATACTGGCAGATTCAGTCAGAGTTATATCAGAACTGTATAATGCTAGCAGTAAAATGCAGTGCTGTACAAACTGATTCAGTAGCAACACACGATAATCACACAAAAGCTGGCCTGCGAAATGCAGAGCTCTATAAGTACACTCCTGGAAATGGAAAAAAGAACACATTGACACCAGTGTGTCAGACCCACCATACTTGCTCCGGACACTGCGAGAGGGCTGTACAAGCAATGATCACACGCACGGCACAGCGGACACACCAGGAACCGCGGTGTTGGCCGTCGAATGGCGCTAGCTGCGCAGCATTTGTGCACCGCCGCCGTCAGTGTCAGCCAGTTTGCCGTGGCATACGGAGCTCCATCGCAGTCTTTAACACTGGTAGCATGCCGCGACAGCGTGGACGTGAACCGTATGTGCAGTTGACGGACTTTGAGCGAGGGCGTATAGTGGGCATGCGGGAGGCCGGGTGGACGTACCGCCGAATTGCTCAACACGTGGGGCGTGAGGTCTCCACAGTACATCGATGTTGTCGCCAGTGGTCTGCGGAAGGTGCACGTGCCCGTCGACCTGGGACCGGACCGCAGCGACGCACGGATGCACGCCAAGACCGTAGGATCCTACGCAGTGCCGTAGGGGACCGCACCGCCACTTCCCAGCAAATTAGGGACACTGTTGCTCCTGGGGTATCGGCGAGGACCATTCGCAACCGTCTCCATGAAGCTGGGCTACGGTCCCGCACACCGTTAGGCCGTCTTCCGCTCACGCCCCAACATCGTGCAGCCCGCCTCCAGTGGTGTCGCGACAGGCGTGAATGGAGGGACCAATGGAGACGTGTCGTCTTCAGCGATGAGAATCGCTTCTGCCTTGCTGCCAATGATGGTCGTATGCGTGTTTGGCGCCGTGCAGGTGATCGCCACAATCAGGACTGCATACGACCGAGGCACACAGGGCCAACACCCGACATCATGGTGTGGGGAGCGATCTCCTACACTGGCCGTACACCACTGGTGATCGTCGAGGGGACACTGAATAGTGCACGGTACATCCAAACCGTCATCGAACCCATCGTTCTACCATTCCTAGACCGGCAAGGGAACTTGCTGTTCCAACAGGACAATGCACGTCCGCATGTATCCCGTGCCACCCAACGTGCTCTAGAAGGTGTAAGTCAACTACCCTGGCCAGCAAGATCTCCGGATCTGTCCCCCATTGAGCATGTTTGGGACTGGATGAAGCGTCGTCTCACGCGGTCTGCACGTCCAGCACGAACGCTGGTCCAACTGAGGCGCCAGGTGGAAATGGCATGGCAAGCCGTTCCACAGGACTACATCCAGCATCTCTACGATCGTCTCCATGGGAGAATAGCAGCCTGCATTGCTGCGAAAGGTGGATATACACTGTAGTAGTGCCGACATTGTGCATGCTCTGTTGCCTGTGTCTATGTGCCTGTGGTTCTGTCAGTGTGATCATGTGATGTATCTGACCCCAGGAATGTGTCAATAAAGTTTCCCCTTCCTGGGACAATGAATTCACGGTGTTCTTATTTCAATTTCCAGGAGTGTAGATTCAGTCACTACCTCATCTAATTGCAGTGTTTTACAAGCAAATTCAGTTAGATCTGCATCATAAACGTACTGAACATGGCTGGGTATCCTGGCTGGGTACAAGCAGCTTCAGTCAGCCTAGCATCGGAATCATACTAACACAGACCAGGTAAATGCAGAACCACACAAGTGGATTCACTAGTCCCACATTAGAATAACATGAATATTGGCCAGGTAAACCATGTGCTGAACAGAAAAAATCACATAGTCCTGGCACGGTAAATGCAGCAGTGTGCAAGGAGATTCACTCAGCCCCACATCAGAACGGCGCAAGGGTTGGCGATTTATACACAGTCAGAGCAGCATCTCAATTGAGCAAACACTTGTGTGGTAAATGCAGCAGTGTAAAAGCAGATTCAGTCAGCCCATCATCACTATCGCAATAACGCTGGCCAGGTAAACGCAGCACTGCAAAAGCACATTACATCATCCCCATAACGTAATCGCGCAATGCTTTCCAGATAAATGCAGTGATGTATCAGCAGATTCAGTAGCTCCACATCAGAACTGTGCAAACGCTGCCCTTGTAAATACAGTGCTGTACAAGCATACTCATTCAATCACACATCGCACTAACCCTGACAAGTTAATCCCACAACTGTGAAAGGAGATTCATTCAGCACTGCATAGAAAGTACGGTAGTATTGGTCTTGGAAAATGCAAAACTGTACAAGCAAGTGCAGTCGTTTTCGCACAAGAATCACACAAAGCTGGCCAAATAAATGCAGCGCTGTACAAACAGATTCAGTACCCCTCATCTGACTCGGACAACGCTGCCCAGGTAAATGCCGGACAGAACAAACAGCCTCAGAAGTACCTCATCAGAATCACTCAATACTGGTCAGATAAATGCAGTGCTGTACAAAGTGACTCACTGACGTCACCTCAAGAGCATGTTAAAGCTGTCCAGGAAGCCACAGCTAGCCTAGAATTAGAATCACGCTGACGATGGCCAGGTAAGCGCAAGTCTATTCGAGTAGTTTCAGTCAGCTTCGCATTAGAATCTCCATATGCTAGACAGGTGAACACAGAGCTGTACAGGAAGATTCGCTCAGCTCCGCATCACAATTGCACACTCGGGACAGACAAAAGCAGCACTGTAAAAATAAATTCTTTAACCCTCAACAGAACTGCACACTGCTGCAATGCTGGACAGGTAAGTGCAGAGCTGTACAAGAAAATTCAGGGCACCCAGATCGGAACTACGCTAATACAGGTAAGGTGAACACAGTCAGACCAGATTCATAATCACCTTTACGCTCACTAGGTAAATTCGGCACTGTACAAGCACGTTCAGTCAGCCTCGGTTCTTAACCGCACTACTGTAGTCCTCATAGATGCAGAGCTGTACAATCAGAAGCAATCAGCGAACTATCAGAAGCACACAATGCTGGCCAGGTATATGCAGCGCTGTGCTAGTAGATTCGTAGCTCCACATCAGATTCGCACAAATGCTAGCCAGGGAACTGTAGTCAGCCCAGCTTCAGAATCACGCCAGCTCTTGCCAGGTAAATACAGCAACGTAGAAGCAGATTCACACAGCCCCACATCAGAATCGCACTGAAGCTGGCAAAGAAAATGCAGATTATTGAAAGGGGACTGAGACAGGTCGTTAAGACTCGTGCAACAATCGGCAGATGAACATAACGTTGGACAACCACATTCCTTCTGCTTCACAACACAATTATGGTAACTTACTGCAGTAAACGCAGCACGGATGAAGCAGATTCAGTCGGTCCAGCTTCCGATTCACACTAAGGCTGTCCCGCCTGCCCGGCTAGCCGAGCGGTATAACGTGCTGCTTCCCGAATGGGAAGGCGTGCCGGTCCCCGTCACGAATCCACCCGGCGGACTAGTGTCAAGGTTCGGTGTGCCAGCCAACCTGTAGTTCTTAAGCCGATTTTGCATCTTCCTCAGCGAATGCGGACTGGTTCCTCTTATTTCGCCGCAGTTACACTATGTCGGCGACTGAATTTTTGCGCTGGTCATAAAGTACCCATCTCGTCGATGAACACATTACGCAAAATGCGTAGGTGTTTCTACAATTGTGTTAAAATATATATTCAGTTTCTGGGCCATAGTTAATTATTAGGATCTATCTAAAAAAGTGTGCCGTTAAAGAATAATATGTTTTTCTTCTTTTTAATTGTTGTTTGGAGGCATGAAATATCCCCTTCTCCACCACCCTTAGTAATACATGTTATGGAAACCACATTTGTATTTGTGGGGTAAATACATTTTGTGGGCTGCCTTGCGTTTCATTTCGTTCATGTACTCTGCATATAACTGAGTGTATCCAAAGACGGAAGCTTTTTCTTGTTAAGTTACAACCAGGCCGCACATCCAGAAAGCCACGAGTGATATTTAAGTTAACCTAGGTATTTAAGGAAATTTAAGTTGATCTAGATATTTTAAGGAAACAATTAATTTTTGGAACAATAATATCAGAGCGCTGTAACAACTTATCAGGAAACGAGCAATTGTCATAAAAGCCAGATAATGAACAAATCAAAAATAGCCTCAAACTGTACAAAATATTAATAAATTTTAGGTTTCAATACATACTGTGTGGATAGCCTACAATTTTCAAGAAAGATTTGAGAACAAAACCTTTGATAGAATTCATCTACCTGCTATACTAACAAATAAGGTTGGTTCAGTATCATTAACTCTTTCCGAAATAGTAGTTACCACGAACTGACTTATAAATTAATCAAATATTGGTAATGCTAGCTTGAGAACAGACTGTGTTACTTTTGTAAGGATCTTTTCATGCGGATGTTTTCTTCCACATTGTTAAGTCAATTCCTCTCAAGCTATTTCAGATATTGAGAAACTGAAAAATAATAACTAATTACTGTGCAATTTCATTATAAAATTTTATTTAAAAAGTTGAGCTTATCTTGCACAATCTAATTTACAACCATTTAATAGAGAAAAATTCTCTGTTGGAAACCATTTCTATTTTTTTGGAAACCATCAACAGAAATGTTCAAATTTACAGTAACATGTAATATAATAGAGACATAATTTATAATTAATTATCTTGCATATAATTGTGGTTTAGCTAAAATTGTGCAACACTGTCTTCCAACTGCATTCTTGTAATCTTCTGTTTGACAACAGGTTTGATGCAGCTCTCCTCACTATCTCAGATTAACTGCTGAAGTTCTTACCATGTTCAAGACTACATTTTTCTCTCTGATTATACCCACCTACTCACTCCTTCCTCGTGTTCCCTTCCCCTTCACAGTCCTCCTTCACTTCCCATCACTATCAAATTAGCTATTTCTTGATGACTGAGAGTGTCTCCTACCAACCTATCACTTCCTTTAATCAAGATGCGTAGTGAAGTACTTTCTCCACTATTATGTTCAGTTCCTCTTCATTAGTTACTCAATCTACCCATCTAATCTTCACTATTATTGATACAATTGTAGGAATAAAAAATAGACAGAAAATGAAATATTGAAATCATGAACACACGGTTAAAGTAAATGGATTATCGTTAGGTTTTGAAAAGACTGGGAAATGAAGTTCGGTACTACATACAAAGCTCATGGAGCTATACAAATGACCAACTCCAACAACGAGACACAAGGAGTAAACAGTATACAGGTTATGGATTTACA